>NW_019384716.1:659256-669273 GCF_000671375.1 Centruroides sculpturatus | reverse complement strand
CCTGACTTTCCCTGACCGTTCTGGAGACTCCAAAAAGTAAATATATATATATATACTTTTTTTACTACACATGTAATAGTAAAATTACATACATATGCTGTCTTGCATTTTTATTAGTCATGTTTTTTCCGTTTGTGGAGGTTAAACAATCTGTCCAATGTCGATTGCTTTTCTCTTTTCTTCAGGATTTTTCGGAAGTAATTAATAGTATTGTAATTGTAGAGATCCCCAACCCAATGAACCTTATTCTGCTTTAGTTGCCACTTGAATGATTTGACATCCTTCCACTTGTTCAAAAGATCTTCTTTATTTTTCAGACGTGATTTTCATTACTCCATTAGCAGCTTGAGACTTGTTGTTATATCTTATATAGCTAAGATTGAGCCTACCATAGACCTGTTCAAGCCATACTGTCTAGCAATATCAGGCACCTTGTGCTCACTTTCTACCTTGGCTATTATCTCTTACTTGGTTTCTACGGTGAGCGCAGTTCTTGGCACTTTTCTTTTTAGGCTCCAAAATATTATCGGTTTCTTTTTTAAATAAAAAGTTCAGAAAAGCACTTACAAAAATTCAGAGAACAGAAATCAACTAGATTAAAGTGGTGAATAATCTGCCAAGTGTTGAATAATGTTACCTTAGTGTGTCTGTAAAGAAGCAAGAAATCAACTAGGCCACAAAAATTATTTAAATACAACGTCCGGATAAAATTCGAAATTTGGTATTAAAACGTTAACGAATATTTTTTCACCTTTCGTAAATAATCTCCGAAGCAAAAATTAACAAGTAACTGTCAGACAGTCCGGCGAAGACTACAAAAATTATTTGTCAGAAAGGTAAACAAAAAGCCGGAATTACAAGGGTGAGTTTCAAAATTCGGAGGAATTCTATCCGATCGGTATCGAGTTGAGAGTCGATGTTATGTCGAATTGTTACCTGAAGAAAAGGGAAAATCAATTGGTATTCGTTATTTTCGGTCGCTTCTTTTTATTTTTATTCAGTAAAGTGTTCGTTGTCCGATCATAAAAATCTTTCTCAAAAGTGTTCGTTATCCGAAGTGTTCGTTAACCGATCACAACTGTATAATTATTTATAAAATTTCTTAATCTTTCGGAAAATTTTTACTAATAATATTTGAACAAATTTTTATAAATACATTTCTAAAGTTATGAATTTTAATAAAGAATCAATTAATTTAATTATCTACATAAGAAAACATAATAATATAATATCAGTGTCTTAAACAGTGTAATATTTCATTGTCTTATATACTTAATGCACTATTTAAAAAATAAAAATAATAATAATCAAAGTAGAGAACTATCTAATTTCATCTAATTCCTTTTCGTTTTCTGCATATTAGTTGCCTTAATTGATAGTGTTATTTTGAATATTATTCTTCGTTGATTATTTTATATTTTCACATTAATCAATAATAATGATAAATATAGTTCAAAGTTCTCTATTATAATAACAAAAAGTTATAACCATATAATTTAGCTTCTAGCATCGAAACTTAAATTTAAAAAATGATAATTCGAATAAATGAAAGCATTTTCCATTGTTGCATTGATATTCAACTGCTTTATTTTCTCTGCGAACAAATTATAAACTTCAATGACACATACGCATTTAAATTATCAGATATTAATGTAAACATGGTGATGTTCTGCATTCTTAAACACAGAATATAAGTAGAAAATAATATATATAAGATATATAATATATTATGTAATTACAGTTTCATTTGATTTTTTAGTTACTTCCAAGTTATTAGATTCAAATCTTTTATAATCGTTTTCACTGCACAGCTTTTTTATTTTAAACTATTATAAAATGATAAACAATTTAATTTTCAGGGTGAGGATAAAACGGGATATTTTTTGATATTGAGATATTCGATGTTAAATTCTGACAGTCCGAAATGCATTTTGGTTATTTCATGTTAATTACTCATATAATCGAATTTTAATGCACACCCCCTTTTGTTTTATTAAATGTACTACATTGATACCTGAGTGTTTGTGCTTATTATAACTGGTGTAATAAGTCCTTATTATCTACACCATATTAGTAGATATTTAATTAATTAAATTAAACCAAGGGCTAAAAGCGATTTGCAATAATTGAGCCGTTCACAGGCAAAATCGACTAACTCCATTTGTAAATCCTTAATATAATCGTCATTATTTTCAAATTTTTCGCCTAACTAATTTTATATTTATTATATATTTACAAATACATAATAGTATATTGTGCAATCTTTATTTAAATTTAAAGGAAATTTTAAAAAAATAATTTATATTATCAACTTTTATTTTCTTGAGCTAATCGATTTGGAAATTGAGCCGCTCAATCCACGTTGATATGTTTAAAACTTGTTACAGTTAAGTTGATTGGTTAAATCATTACAGTCGCAAACCCAGATGCATTGTAAATTTTTATTTTGTGGAGTTAATCGATTTGGCAAGTGAGCCGCTCAATCCACGTTGATTTGTTTACAATTTGTTACAGTTAAGTTGATTGGTCGAATCATTATAGTCACAAACCCAGATGCATTGTAAATAAACCCATCATGCTTAACGACACACGTAAACAAGTGAATATGACCCACTTCCACTCGCCTTTCGAGTTCGTTTTAAGGGTCTAACTCGAGACTACCGATTATGTGAGTCATAGTAACACGAATGAGTTCAATGACGTCAGTTCGAGTATAACACGAAAAACCCGAGACTAAGGTCCCTGGATGGGGATATAGAGATTTACACGTTAAAGAATTCGGTTAGTTCGAAATTCAAAGAGAAAATTCTGTGCAACTGTTATATACGTATGCTAACTCGTTTGTTTAGATCGAAATGCCTCCATAGAAAAGAACACTAGATCAAGAATAATTCTAAACAGGTCAATAGGGCTTTGCTTTTACAGTAACACATTTTCGGTGTCACCTTACTCGTGGATTACCCTTTTTTCTCTTATTCCATAAAATACGGCTGAGTTTCGAGATTGCACGATTGGGATACAAGTAGAAAATTTAAATATTAGCGAGGTTGAGGCCTAAGTTTTAAACGCGAAAACGTGTACGTCGGACGTTCAGCGCCGCTTTCCTGTAAGTCTAGAAGTTTGACAATGGTGTTTGGAATGTCGAGCATGATTCCACTCACTATCCAAACACCATTGTCAAACTTCTAGACTTACAGGAAAGCGGCGCTGAACGTCCGACGTACACGTTTTCGCGTTTAAAACTTCGGCCTCAACCTCGCTATTTCTTCTCTAGGCTACTACACTTGGGCGACTTACTTTTTCGACCACTTTAAAAATAATTTGGGTTACATTTCCAGGATTTCTTCTTTACTTTTTATAAACCTATCTGACGACCTATTAGAACACGTGCTGTTTACCTATTTTATATTATTATTAACTAGCTGGGGTACCCGGTTTCGCTCAGGGAGTTGATATGAGATTGTGTGATAGTTGGAATAAAAGGATAAACTTTAAAATATAAGAGTTAAAAAAAATTATTGAAAACATATTCTAACTATTTACAATACTTGTTTATAAACAACATTTTGCTCAAAAATTTTTACAAATAGGCGAAGGCACATATCCCACTGACCAGACGACCGGCCTCATTGAACTCAACAGTGATTTTTGCAACATAATTACTACTGAAAACGAACTCATAGACCAAATTTATCCAAACATTGTTCACAACTATACCAATCCGGAGTGGATATTTCAAAGAGCAATTTTGGCAACTAAAAATATTATCGACGATATCAACTTTAATATTCAAAAGAAAATTCAGAACTGGCAAGAGCTCCTTTTCTTTTAAGTTTGGGCATTGTATAAAATATAAATCAAATCAACTTTTTATTAACAAATACACTTTACTGTTTTCACACTTTATTTTCAATTTATATTTAATCATTGTATCACTTTGACTACTCACACTTCACTGTTTGTTTTTATTCACTCACTGCACTACTTTGGAATTTTCACTTCTTTTTCGGTTCTTCCCTTCATCACTGATAAGAAACTGACGTTCGAACCCACGACGAATCTTGTTTTATATACCGCCACCAATGATAGTCCCACCCATACAAAAAAGGCTTCGAATGGTCCACAATGTTCCAGAACATTCCACAACATTCGAAAGCATTCTGGAATGTTCCAGGATGTTCCCGAACATCTCAGAACATTCTAGAATGTTGTGGAATGCTCTAGAATACTCTCGAATGTTCTGGACTGTTCTAGAAATTTCTAGAGGGCGAAACTTCCAGCCCTTATATCTTCAACAGCACACCCTTCCGGTAAAAACGGGAACCTTCTTTATGGATGGGGGATAGAGGGCTACCACACCATATAACTCCCTTGATCGTACCGGGACTCGTTTTTGAATTTTAGCGGCATGCACATTGTACACTTACCTTTATAATATATATTGATTGATTGATGATTAACGAAATTTGCGTTTTGTATACGTAATCATATTGTTTGCTTAATATATTACATCAGTTTCATGACATTTGGCATATTGTACAGAAAATGTAAATCTCGGATAATTCGAAGTCGCAATTATTTCGTCCCTTGAATTTCGAATTAACGAGGATTTCCTGTAGTATATATTCGAAATTAAAAACCCGAAGAACTTTGGTTCGACCATAGATTATTCCGCCGCTAACCACCAGAGGTCAGTTTTACGCTAATGTCAGGAAGCGTGATTTCACGTCCATCGTGTTTGAAGGACGTCATGGGATTGCGAAAACATATGGCAGCGGTCAGACGGACGCGTATATGTCAACACGGATCTCGTAGATTACGATGTGTTGTTTTTTTTATTACGTAAAGAGTGTTTAACAACAAAACAAAGACCTAGGAAATATTGGATACGCCTTTTGATTATAACCGGCCTTCCTTTTTCTTATTTCAGTTTTTGTGAAGTTCAAATGAAGTTTCTCTCAAATCTGGCCCCTCACTAATTTGTATGATCGTTTTACCTATATCAATGTGCATTTTTTTAAATACGCAGGTACTGTACACCGACCCAGTATTTCCTCGAAACAACGTTACCACGTCAGTCGTTTTTCACTAACGACCATAGGATTCGAGTGTATCTCCCGGCGCGTAATGGTCACGCAACGTCATGACATTATCGCGGACGATCCGGCAGGTCCGTCTGAGCCGCGCAATGTGATTTTTCGCGTCCGCGTCCGTCTGACAACACCCATATATTTTTGCAATCCCCTCAAAAACGACGGTCGTGAAATCACACGTCCTTAGAAATGAATTAGTGCTTGGCGCTGTTAGGAATGTTATTAAAAATTAACTTATTAAATTTATAAGGCAAAAATGGCTTAATTTTAAGGGTACACACGAGTTTTTAAAAATATTGTGCCAATAATGAGTAAATTTTCATTAAGTCCGATCCCTCTCGAGATATGACACGACCCCCTCTAGCTCCATACTTCAAAATTTAATAGCATCAATGTCTTTTACACACAAGCTATCATGCTAAATTTCATTTCCTAATTTTTATCCCATCCTAAGACATTAAACGAAACAGACACAAACACGCGAAATATCCCTCCTCTTTACTTTTTGGGTTCAGAGGATCTCAAAATATCGAATTTGTAAAAAAAACCCAAATGGTCAAATTTGACATAATTACAATACTTGAGTGAAGTGAGAAGCAACTGTTTCTACTTTACTTGTGTAATACTAAAACACGTAATTATTATTTTGCAATTTCTATATTTCGTTATAGATTTTTCTCCATCTACGTAAAGGGGCCGTCCATAAATTACGTAAGGTGTTTTGGGGTGGGTGGGGGTAAAGGATTTCTTACTATTTCTTACTCAAGGGTAGGGGGTAATAGATCTCGTCTTACGTAATATTCTTATTTTTATTTTTTGATCTCGTTGAGTGGTGGCGTTTTGAATTTGGCTTCAATTTGGCGGTTTCTATTAAGAACGCTGGTTGTCTCGTGTGACGTGATAGAGAAATAACGCTAGCAGATTTACGCTCTACACATTTTCTGTCATGGGAGAAAGGCCGTGTGGTGGTTTCTCTCTCTTGTTTTTTANTTAAATTTTGACATATATAGAAAAAACATAAAGAAATGTTTTTTTCTAGTAAATTCGTTGTCAAATTTTCCACTGTTCATTTTCTTATTATTTTCTATATGTGTGAGTAATATGTCTTTCTGTTCTTCGTTTATTTTTTTAGATAAAACATTGGAGGCTCCTATTTTGTTCCTGCGTTCTATATCGCCATAACACAAAAGTAACTGTAACACGTGCAAACTAATTAAGAACTGATGGAATGAAGGTTGTCCATTAAGAAGTTAGTCACCAGATATCGCCTGTATCATAACGCTTCATAACGCTGCACCTTGTAGTAATGCCACCTTCAAACTCCATCTTCCTACTGTTATGTAACCCTTAACCCCTTGTCAAGCTACCTTGTAGCATTATGAAGCCGCCTTATGCCTGTCTCCTCTGCACCCATTTAATGTTCACTGATCATAAATTATAGGTTTGTTTGTCTTGTATAATTTTAAGTATTATAACATTTTTATATTAATACCAACTGAAGAGGGACTATTCCGACAGTCCGAAATGCATTTTGGTTATTTCATGTTAATTACTCATCTAGTCGAGTTTTAATGCACACCCCTTTTGTTTTATTAAATGTACTACATTGATACCTGAGCGTTTGTGCTTATTATCCTGGTGTGATAAGTCCTTATTATCTACCCCACATTTAAGTAATTTAATTAAACCAAGGGCTAAAAGCAATTTGTAATAATTGAGCCGTTCACGGGCCAAATCGACTAACTCCATTTGTAAATCCTTAATATAATCGTCATTATTTTCAAATTTTTCGCGTAACTAATTTTATATATCGTTATATTAAAGCTATGCTTTAATATTTATGTATTTTTATATATTTTGTAAATGTATTTTTATGATACATAAAAGAACATTCTGCAATGTTTATTTAGATTTAAATTTAAAGGAAATTTTAAAAAATAATTTATATTATCAATTTTTATTTTGTGGAGTTAATCGATTTGGCAAGTGAGCCGCTCAATCCACGTTGATTTGTTTACAATTTGTTACAGTTAAGTTGATTGGTCGAATCATTATAGTCACAAACCCAGATGCATTGTAAATAAACCCATCATGCTTAACGACACACGTAAACAAGTGAATATGACCCACTTCCACTCGCCTTTCGAGTTCGTTTTAAGGGTCTAACTCGAGACTACCGATTATGTGAGTCATAGTAACACGAATGAGTTCAATGACGTCAGTTCGAGTATAACACGAAAAACCCGAGACTAAGGTCCCTGGATGGGGATATAGAGATTTACACGTTAAAGAATTCGGTTAGTTCGAAATTCAAAGAGAAAATTCTGTGCAACTGTTATATACGTATGCTAACTCGTTTGTTTAGATCGAAATGCCTCCATAGAAAAGAACACTAGATCAAGAATAATTCTAAACAGGTCAATAGGGCTTTGCTTTTACAGTAACACATTTTCGGTGTCACCTTACTCGTGGATTACCCTTTTTTCTCTTATTCCATAAAATACGGCTGAGTTTCGAGATTGCACGATTGGGATACAAGTAGAAAATTTAAATATTAGCGAGGTTGAGGCCTAAGTTTTAAACGCGAAAACGTGTACGTCGGACGTTCAGCGCCGCTTTCCTGTAAGTCTAGAAGTTTGACAATGGTGTTTGGAATGTCGAGCATGATTCCACTCACTATCCAAACACCATTGTCAAACTTCTAGACTTACAGGAAAGCGGCGCTGAACGTCCGACGTACACGTTTTCGCGTTTAAAACTTAGGCCTCAACCTCGCTAATATTTAAATTTTCTACTTGTATCCCAATCGTGCAATCTCGAAACTCAGCCGTATTTTATGGAATAAGAGAAAAAAGGGTAATCCACGAGTAAGGTGACACCGAAAATGTGTTACTGTAAAAGCAAAGCCCTATTGACCTGTTTAGAATTATTCTTGATCTAGTGTTCTTTTCTATGGAGGCATTTCGATCTAAACAAACGAGTTAGCATACGTATATAACAGTTGCACAGAATTTTCTCTTTGAATTTCGAACTAACCGAATTCTTTAACGTGTAAATCTCTATATCCCCATCCAGGGACCTTAGTCTCGGGTTTTTCGTGTTATACTCGAACTGACGTCATTGAACTCATTCGTGTTACTATGACTCACATAATCGGTAGTCTCGAGTTAGACCCTTAAAACGAACTCGAAAGGCGAGTGGAAGTGGGTCATATTCACTTGTTTACGTGTGTCGTTAAGCATGATGGGTTTATTTACAATGCATCTGGGTTTGTGACTATAATGATTCGACCAATCAACTTAACTGTAACAAATTGTAAACAAATCAACGTGGATTGAGCGGCTCACTTGCCAAATCGATTAACTCCACAAAATAAAAATTGATAATATAAATTATTTTTTAAAATTTCCTTTAAATTTAAATCTAAATAAACATTGCAGAATGTTCTTTTATGTATCATAAAAATACATTTACAAAATATATAAAAATACATAAATATTAAAGCATAGCTTTAATATAACGATATATAAAATTAGTTACGCGAAAAATTTGAAAATAATGACGATTATATTAAGGATTTACAAATGGAGTTAGTCGATTTGGCCCGTGAACGGCTCAATTATTACAAATTGCTTTTAGCCCTTGGTTTAATTAAATTACTTAAATGTGGGGTAGATAATAAGGACTTATCACACCAGGATAATAAGCACAAACGCTCAGGTATCAATGTAGTACATTTAATAAAACAAAAGGGGTGTGCATTAAAACTCGACTAGATGAGTAATTAACATGAAATAACCAAAATGCATTTCGGACTGTCGGAATAGTCCCTCTTCAGTTGGTATTAATATAAAAATGTTATAATACTTAAAATTATACAAGACAAACAAACCTATAATTTATGATCAGTGAACATTAAATGGGTGCAGAGGAGACAGGCATAAGGCGGCTTCATAATGCTACAAGGTAGCTTGACAAGGGGTTAAGGGTTACATAACAGTAGGAAGATGGAGTTTGAAGGTGGCATTACTACAAGGTGCAGCGTTATGAAGCGTTATGATACAGGCGATATCTGGTGACTAACTTCTTAATGGACAACCTTCATTCCATCAGTTCTTAATTAGTTTGCACGTGTTACAGTTACTTTTGTGTTATGGCGATATAGAACGCAGGAACAAAATAGGAGCCTCCAATGTTTTATCTAAAAAAATAAACGAAGAACAGAAAGACATATTACTCACACATATAGAAAATAATAAGAAAATGAACAGTGGAAAATTTGACAACGAATTTACTAGAAAAAAACATTTCTTTATGTTTTTTCTATATATGTCAAAATTTAAATGCGTGTGTTGGAGCTAAAAAACCGGCTGTAGAATGGAAAAAGGTGAGTATTTTAATTTAATCCTTTCTTCAGTTTTCTTCCTTGATCTGTATCTTAAATTGTTCAATGAATTAACACTTCTGATTAATAAATTAGCTTAATATAGTGGTTATGCTCTTAATAATTTATATTAATAATAATAATAATCTATATATATATAAATGAATGTATGTCTGTCTGTGTGTCTGTGTGTCTGTCTTATGTCCATGCATTACCACACCGTTTATCCGATTGCCGTGAAACTTTGGGAAGTTGTTTAATATACTCCGGCGAAGGTTTGTGGCATAGTACGATTGCCATAAAACTTCGGAAAGTTTTTTAATACACTCCCGCGGAGGTTTTTGGCATAGTACATTTATCCTACGATAGATGGCGCACGTTTACACGAGCATTCGAGCACAGCGTGTTCGATTGATTTCAAATTGTGAAGACCATTTTCCCCCTTCAAAAAATATCTCTATACTGTATATGCATTTGTGAACTGTTATTTACGATATTTGTAATAATTTTTGTTTAATCACTTTATTTCAACTTTTTTTT
>NW_019384716.1:650973-659233 GCF_000671375.1 Centruroides sculpturatus | reverse complement strand
TTGGATATATGCGATTTTATTGCTATTGCAATTGGGATTTAATAGAGCTTTTAGGACAGACAGAGAATCACTGTAAATGTTGATAGACAGAGTTTCGTTTGGTAGTGAAGTGGCCCACTGAACAGCTTGGTAGTCGGCATCTTCTTCAGCTTAATAGATGGAGGTATGTTGGAGGTATCTGTACCTTCTAACATATTTTTGGCAAAATATGTCAGTTTGGATGAAGATACAGATAATTGAGCCGAAAAGAAGTGAACTTTTGGACCCATCTGTGAAGATATTAATGTCTGCGTGATTATCCATGGAGGAAGCAGATGACACCAAATAACCTTGTTCACAGGATGATGATCAGAGATAGTAGGGTAATTGCAATGTGGTAGCGTATGAACAGCCGTAGATAGGAGTAGAGATTGTTGTTGAGCCTTGACGTTTGTAGTTCTGATGTAGTAGTTTAGAACCTTTTCTACGATACATAGTGGCAAAGGAATAAGCTCCGCTAGTATCAGAGAGGCATTAGTAAAAACTGTTCTGCCGCACTTTGAAATTCTGATGTCAAACTGGCTTTGAAGAGAGAGTAATTTACTTGCTACTGAACTTTTATTAGTTACATGATCACAGCCAGAGGCCGCGTAAAGTAGCATTGGTTGTATTGCCCCATTATATAGAGTTTTATAAGCTTTATTATTTAGTCCCCAAGTGCACCTAACACATTTTAGCAGCATGTAGTTTATTTTCTTGGCCTTAGCCAAGATGTAATCAATATGGCAACGGAATATAGTTTCTTTCTATTCTCTCTTGTTTTATCTTGTATGATGTTTCTTTTACACATGCTCAAGCTAGTCGATCTGACAAAGTTTTTTGCGTCTTTTGCGAACATTAAAATTAATATAAAAACAATTATAATGACGTTGATTAATGATGATGATAATAATAATAATATTGTTAATAATTAAAAAATAAAGTTCTTAAAATAAATTGTTCATTCGAATTCATTAAATTTTTATATTTTAAAATGTGTTCACATAAAGTCTTTTATAAATATTAGTACATATTAATTAACTAGTTAATAATTATATATTTTGGACCTAATGTGTTTAGGGTTTCATTAAAAACATTTTTTTGGTTAATTTAAAATCTTTCTATAAAATCATGCCAAAATATTACGTAAGATAGGAAGGGGAGGGGTGATAAAAAGAAAATATTACTTTTTCTTACACAGGGGTGGGTGGGGGTCTAGAATGGCCGAAATCGCCCTTACGTAATTTATGGACGGCCCCAAACGTATTACTTTCCCGGTTGTTATATATAACTGAGGAAAAGTTTGGCGATTGGTCAAAAAAAAAATCGCCAAACTTTTAACTTTTTTGACCAATCACCACATTTTAAGGTTTTCCGCGTTCAAAAATATTTGAACTCGGAAAACCTTAAATCGTGGAGAAATGTAATAAATTTTTTTATGTATGGATGTTAATGTGTATGGGAGCACGATTTTGTTCACTTACTTTGAACTTTATAGTCTCGTATATATTCTTAAATTTTATTATACTGTATTCACAAATTTTAGAAATATAATACATTTTTATTGGATAAGAGAGCACAAGAGAATTACAACTCATTATCTGGAGTGAAATGAATTTAACTTATTCTTGACGTACATATTTGAATTTCAATCAACAGAACATCTGCTGAGTCATATTTTCCTTATTTCGCCATTTTTAGGGAAAACACGACATATTACGTAGTTTAATTCAATTGTGTAATCCTTACAGGACAGAGAGGACATAACCTCCTAAAATTTTGTACCGACAAATTCTCTCGCCAACATTTTTTTATATCATATTACAAAAATCAGTAATAAAAACCGGCACACATTTATTTTTTTAATACAGGATCAGTCCTAGGAATTTTTCCACCCTTGCAAATGCACGTGTTGCATCGTTGGTTAATCGGCCGTTTATAAATTCATTCAAAGAGAAATTTTTCTCATTGGCGCGTCCTCCCTATATAAAATTACATGTCCTATCCTGACTGACTGATTCATCATCGCCCAGAGCAAACCACTGAACTTAAAGAGGTGAAATTTGGTGCACAGTTAGGAATACGTCATGAAAATACACACCAAGAAAGGATTTTTGGAAATTCCCCCGCGAGGAAGAGAGGGAGAGGATTAATTAAGGCTTAACCTGAAGAACGGTTCTACTGTACTATTTTAGATAAGATTTTTTGTTTTTGATTGTACGATTGGAAATTAAGTTATTACTATGTTTACCAAATCATCTAATCGTTTGCCCGAGCAATGCCGGTCTCATTTGCTAGTATATATATGACGACGATGGTTTAATTCAGGATGACTGCTAATCTTTGGTATACTATTATTGCATCCAGCAATAGCTCATCTCATATCTGGCATCTAAATTTGTTAACAAAAAGTAACAATGACATCTCTTATTATTCTATATGAGGAATTTGAAAAATATTAAGCACAAATACTTATATTTCAACCTTCGCATAATTCTAAAGATAATTAATTAATTTAAAATAATAGATGGCATATAATATTTCCACTTATACAGGCAGGGCCGGATTAACTCACTTTGGGGCCCTAGACATTTTCTTCTTACCGGGCCCCCTCGTTCACAAGAAATAGAGCGCACAAAAAATATAAAACAATAAATAAAACAAAACTAAATAATGTGAAAAACTAAAACAAATCTTAAATTTTTATTAATAAAAAATATTTAATACACAACAATAAATTTTAGTTTTTCTAGAAAAGTTTGAACAGTTTGTTTATAAATTTAAAAAATTGAAATTTATTTTATTAAATGTCTAACAAAAGTTGTTATACAAAATAAATATTACCTTAAAATATTAATTTTCAACAAGACTGTGTCTTGTTTATAAAATCGTAC
Source organism: Centruroides sculpturatus (assembly GCF_000671375.1). Lineage (NCBI taxonomy): Eukaryota > Metazoa > Arthropoda > Arachnida > Scorpiones > Buthidae > Centruroides > Centruroides sculpturatus. The sequence goes on along the minus strand of NW_019384716.1, from coordinate 656,321 downwards.
TGCCTGCTGTGTTACCAGCTTAGAGGTATGAAAGAGTACATGTCAGGAGTTGCAATATGGCACAGAGTATTAAGTGCCAAAATCATGCGCGCATAAAAAAACCAGACTTGTAGGTAGCCTACTCAGAGGACCGAGAACCGAGTCAAAGTAAAATACAAAATGGCGACTCTCTCTACAAACAGGCAAACCGAAGTCAGGTGGTGAGAGTACCACCCACAGTCGTTCTAGGAACTGGACTGTGACCCTAGGACTGAACACGTAGTATTTTCTTTGTTGAATAAAATTTTTAATCTAATTTTGTAAATTTAGGAGTGCTTCATATATTAAAACAGGATTTTATGTCGTTAGAAGTAGGTTTTTTAACATTATCTAGTATAATAAAATCGTGAAACCGATAAAAATTTGACATTATATTAGGGTTGTCGTTACATCCGATGACGTTATAATCGGGTTAACCTTTTTGGTTAATATTTAAATAAGATCATATTTTATCAGTTTTACCAGTATTATACAGTTGTCCAACAGAAAAGTAAGCTATCTTATTTACAACTCATTTCAAAATAGACAGTTTGACCGGGCCCTAGACATTTGTCTCATTTGTCTATGCGATGATCCGGCCCTGTATACAGGGTAGGACGAGACGTGCTCGATGGTATCGTATGACGGAAAAAGCCGAACACTTGCCGAATTGTCCCGAACTCAAAAGAGAGCTACTAGATTTTGTTTTTGTATTTCACCAGCCGCTTACTTTAAAAATCACTTCTTCTCATCACTGATTAAAGCAGTACCTAGAGTTGAAATACGGATCTGCGACCTCATTCGTGTAATAAAAAAAAAAGACTACTTGTACGATTAAACAGATCAGGTTTCGGTACAGCCAATTCGCGACACTCGGCGCTTGCGTCTATCCTTTTTACTGGACCGCTATATCATAAATAAAAATAGGAATGCCACGATTTAGCAGCAAATTGCAAAACCTACAATTTTACTTTCAATTATTATGTTTGTTCGCCGACCACCACTTGAATATGTAGCAGACGCGCGCCGCCAAGCAGAAAAAGCGGGATGCCAAAAATTTTACTTCCTCCTAATTTCGAAAGTTTTTAGCACAATAGTGATAGTCTCATCTGGCGTCGAGGCGTTCTCAAGATATAAGGTCCCAAAGTTCGGATCTTATGACCCACTTTTCATTTATTTCTGCTTATATTTGACAATTAGAACCATGACAACTTTTGACGATTTCAGCATCAAAGTTACATTTCACCAGTAACTTGAATCTCTCACTTGTCCGTATAATATTAACACGAGAGATCCTTTCAAAGGGTGCGTTAGTTCCAGGGAGACAGAGGAAACTATCAGATGGCAGCTTTAGTGGCATCACTCAAGCTATATTGGGTTATTGTATTGAATTATTAGTTGACTTATAATGTACACGTATGAGAGCAATTCATCTAGTGGACTGTCAATGCACATACAAGTTACTAGTGTCCTCCAATCATCAAACCGAGGGCGTCAAAAATCTCCTACCATTATGAGGGGCACTTCTTACATTGTACACCTAAAGCAGGACATTTGTCCGTCCCGCTAAACATTTGGAGAATAGAGGAACATGAAGCTGAAATACCAGAGTGTCCCGCCTAAATTGTTTCTTTGTTTAGTAATGGCAACGCAACACTTGGGCGATCTGCCTAGGGCAGGGGTCGGCAGTATGTCAAGTGAGAAGAGCCAAATTGTCATGAAAACAGGATAACAAAAGTATCAGAGAGCCGCATGTTAATTTAAATGTGCGAAATACGACACACGACAGGGGCGCCTCTAGTGGCCGTTTTCGGCATAACGTTACACGGATGGACGGACACGCGTTCAATGGGTTATATATATAGATATGCTTCAAATGCTACCACTCTTATGCGACTCATATTGATCAACGCGAGTGTGGTCATGTGCGGAAGGAGAACAAGTCGAAGTTTGTTCGGCGGCTCTATCTCATAAACTCATAAGTTATAAGGCTGCGGTGAAATGAGGTGAAATGAAATTGGAGTTTATGTCCAAAGAGCCGCTAATTCCGACCCCTGGCCTAGGGCATCTATTGAATCTAATATAACAGAGGTAATTGTATTGAACTTGCTTATTTATTAAGTGCTTTAGATAATCTATTAATTAAAAATTCATTTAGAGAAGTCTACGGTTTTTACTGGCTTATCGAACAAACGAATACAAATCGATCCTAGACCATCACTGACTGACTGCCCCTGGAAGTCGGCTTCTTATAGAAACAGCTTCCCTATCAAATGTCAGAGCACGTCACTGCTAAAAACAAATCTTATTGTAGGATAAGATTTCTTAATATTAACTATTTTTTACTATACGATAAATGCTCATTTTTAATAAAAAAAAGTATTAAAAATTTATGGTGATAAGTCAATTTTTGTGGGCCCTTGACACTTGGGGTCCAGGGCTTAAGTCCTATTAGTCCCTATGTCGATCCGCCCCTGTATGTAATAATCTAAGTCTTAGACGGCTGAATGGCCGTCTAAGACTTAGATTATTACATACAGGGCTGAAAGGCCGTCTAAGTCTTGATTGGCCATCTAAGATTTGATATCTTAGACGGCCATTGACCGCTCGGCCGAATGGTGGAGCGATCAAGGTAAAAATCTACCGCTCTGGGGACCCGGAATCAAATCGGAATTCGTCAAAAAATCCCTGGGAATTTTTCGGGGGTTAGTCCGTCCAGATATGTCGGACCTTGTCCCTCACCATCCGGCCGTCTTATTGTGGGCCTGGCCGAACCTGTAATGGGCTTTCTAAAAGAGGCCCTCTTAGTGCCCACAGGGCAGAAAGAATTTTAAAAATCTGTCTGAATACTGTATTTTAGACTGATCTCAATGGAACGTTGTCTCGACCCATTCGATACGTTTGGAATGTTCCGAGGACCCCGAAAGAAGTCCATCGACTTCTGGATCTTTCAGATAGCAGGGATTTTCCGAAAAATCGAAAGAAAATCCACTAGTTTCTGAATCCGCCGAATGTTAAAGATACTTTCGTGATTCAGACGGAATTCCATTGATTTCTGGATCCTTTTGATTCTCTGTGGGACTATCTCTCATTTCTTCATGTCTCTGCTCCTTACTCTCATGTCTTCGTCCGAAAATCCTATGCAAGATACTCACTTAATTTTTTGGATAAAATATCATAACAGATGGCGCCACCAAAACGTTAAATGTTGCTGGAAAAGTTAAGCAACTCGTTGCTGGATTCTTTAATGAGCAATAACTTAAATTATATTCATTTTAATTCTGTTATCTTTAACAATTAGTTTCATCAAATTCTCGAAAAATGTTGACATTTATTGTAAGACAATAAAAATGTATTTTTTTAAATTCTAATATTTTTCGCTTAATTTAAAATAATTCAAATTACAAACATTTTCGTATTTTGATGTTCAAAATTGTATTGTTTTAAATTAATTATGTTTTTATTGCCAGATTACTGCTCTGGAAGAACCGGAATTGGATCTAAGCGAGCCACCACAGAAATTTATGGATGATCTGTTTCGAATATGTCAAACCCTGTCCTTCACCACTGGTTACCAATAATTATGGAAAAAACTTCAGCAACGAGTTGCTTAACTTTTCCGGAAACATTTTATAGCGCCATCTGTTACAGTATTTTGTTTGAAAAACTTTTTATATTTTTAACAATTATAAAATGTCAAAAGGCTTAATTTTGAGGGTAGGGATCCGTTTTATAAAAAATCGTAAATGCTAATAACTAGTAAAATCGTTTAAGTCCTTCCCTACTCGAGATATACACGATCTCCATTATCTCCCTATACCCTCGACCTTTAACTACCAAAATTTAATAACATTGGAGGTAAGGGATGGCCGCCGTCAGTTAGACGAAACCTGGCCGTCTTTCTCCATCCATTTACATCTCCACCAAGACTGTCTGTATCAGAAGGCTGTAAACGTGAATTAGTTAAGTCCACGACCACGTTTTAAACTAAAACAACATTTATTTACAACAATTCTCGAGTACACTTGAAAGAGAGCTACACGTGCTCATGGCAGCGATCATCCGACAAGAAGAAGAAGCAACAATACCCAGAATCCACTCTGGGAAAAACCCTGTCCCCGTTTTTCCATCCGGGATTCACGGAAAACTTGTAGAGGAGTGGCGCCATCTCACCAGTCCGTGAATTGTCGCCGCAACATCAATCACCCTAATATACAAACCTTCGTACAAAATTTCAGACATTTTTGACAAAATACACAGGAGTTATTAAGTTTCAAACAGGATGAACATAATCGTGCACTCCAACATAGTAACATCGATACATGCAGAAATTACCCCCGATTTTTTTTCTCGACGTTCAAGGTTCCCTGTGTCCAAAAATGTAAAAAATCTTGTGGGGGCCATTTTTTGACCGATCTCCATACTTTTCGTCTGTTACGTATAACAGAACCGGGAAAGTAAAATCGATATTTTAATATGACATTATAATTTTAGTTGTTTAAGCACTATGAACTGCAATTAATCGACCACTAGGCATCCTTTAATCATTTATTTGTTTATTTAGTTGACTAAATAAACAAATAAAAGATGAAAGGATGCCTAGTGGTCGATTTATTGCATTTCATAGTGCTTAAACAACAAAAAATGTATAGCGACACGGTTTATGATTGGCATGACATCATAAGTTTATTTCTGATAAAATGTACTATATATAATTTCTTATAAAATTATAAATTAAATATAAAAAAACTTATTACATTATAGTAAGTACAATACAATATATCAATATATCAAATATGTAAAAATTATTAAGCAAGTAAAGGTTAAAATTTCATGATTATTTTTTATTTTTATTCTTTAAAAAATTGTACTATTTTAAGTTTAAAAAATTCGTTACGTGTATGAAAATTTAATAAATAAGTGATTTTTCTTTCTTTTATTTTATAATAATAATAATTATTATTATTATATAATAAAAAGGTTATTGAACAAATAAGTATAAAACAATATTACAGTACTTAGTTAATTCATAAGTGGATTAAAAAAAGTACATAATTTCACATTAATGAACTATTAAAGTTTACAGTACATAATTTTCAGCACTTATAAGGATGAGATGTAGTATTTAGGATTTTATATATTCAGCAACCGCCAGTTATTCTGTCCACGTGGATAGAGAAAATTTCTTTTGAGATAAAACTAAATTTCTACTGAATTCCAGTTTAGAAGTATAATTATTATATTTTAAAAGTAATTTCATGATTAAAAGCCGTTAAATTTTGCTTGGTCCTTTAAAGAGAAAATTTATTTATTTTTTTAACAATAGAATT
>NW_019384716.1:639206-650640 GCF_000671375.1 Centruroides sculpturatus | reverse complement strand
TTATATATTCTTTAATTATTTGTTATTACAAATAAATTGGTTACAGAATTAAGTAACTACTGTTATTTTAAATAATACAGTATGAACAACAGCATTTACATGTTTGTACAAATGTGCAAATACAAAATAGTACAAATTGCTGTAAATATACTTTAAGTACAACAATTAGTAAGCAAAATAGATAATTTAAACTTAAGACAATCCAATATAAATAATATATTTCTTCTAAATGTAACACTGCTAAATTTTAATATACTTTTTTATTCAGATTTTGATTGAGGTTATAATTCTAATAGTAATATATATATTTCAATATTATCAGTACATTATAACATTCTTATTAGCTATTAACAATTATAGTATATTATAAATGTGTGATATATAACATATTTGTATTTGTTTACATAACAAATATTTGTATATATTTTACAAACAATGTTAAATGATACTTAAAACTATTATAAATAAAGTTATAAGTTTTATAATATTGGAATGATATTACTTATTGATATGAATGCAACTAAAATACACATATTGACAACTTTAACTCAATATTTTATTTGCAAAGTTATTTAAATTTAAATTATCAATAAAATCATTCTTAGTTATTTTTCAAAAGACAGAACTGTGTAAATTATTAAATGGCAGTATATTATTGGTCTTTCATAATTTAATTCAATTACTAAAAGTTATTTATTAAAACAGATCTATAAATATATGCAGTTATAATTGTATTATTAAATTCAGAAAGATGAGTATTCATTTTAAAATATTGCACATTTAAAGAATTTTCATATAAAATTAACATCAAAACTAAAGATGTTTAAAGCAAATATAGGATAAACAATATATATATATATATATATATATATTTATTTATTTATTCATTCAATTAACAAATTATCATTATAAAATAAAAATAGTAAAAGCACAATAAGAAATTATAAACCAAACTGACATTTGGTTTTGTAAATTTATAAAAATATATATTTTCTTATATATATATTTATATTTTTGTTTTTTTTACTAATAAAATGTGAAATATGGGATAAGCATATAATATTCCTAGAATTCATTTTTATTTTCCACAACCCATTAGACAAAATTTTCTGTAATATACCAAATAACACATAAAATTATTGCATTCTACCAAAATAAGCTTACTTTGTTTTGCTAATTTATTCATTTTGCAACAATGTAATAAGATTTCCAACTTTGGTGAAACTCAAAACTGTCATTATTATTTTTCTGTAGAATCCTGATTTACATCTTTTATGATATAAAAATAATAAACTTCATAATATGCATTTTATAATATACAATAAAAAAAAAAAACATAGTTAACAGAATGAGCCCAGTTTTAGGTTAGAGGTAACAGACATTTTTATTTTTAAAATTTTATACAACAAAATTTCAGAAATTGCATAAATTGAGTTTAAATTATTAGTATATAAATATTTACTGAATATTATAAAATTAATATAAACAAATGTATTATGTAGCAAATAACATAATTTAGAAAAATGCATTTTTTGTTTTAAAGTATAAAATTTTTAATATTTTGATTTAGATTTAATAAAGAGCACTTTGGTAGATGTAATAATATTAGCAACTTTTAATTCCATTTTCAATTCTCATATTTTTAATTCAAATTATAAATGTATACATTTAATTTATATTTATTTCAATGAATTTCCAAAAATAAAGAAAATCTAATGATATAGTATTGTTAGGTTTTTACTTTTTCATATTTTTATTTTATTTGTTCATATTAGTTAATATATAATTAGTATTATTATATATCATATTCTGTTGTAATTTTTTTATAGTTATTAATAAATTCTGTTTGAATCATAAATATAAAACTTTTAACCAATAATTTTTCAATTCACAGCAGCATCTCATTCAGGAAAGAAATCTATTATTTTGGAAGTCTTATAAAGAAATTCCTACATAAATTTACAACTGGAAAAAAATTTTTAATTAATTTCATATTTAATAATTTATAAAATATACAAATTTCTGTATTATTATGTATGTTTTTGAGATTAGCACCAATTTTGGATATCAAAATATTTTCTGAGACTAAACATATACACACGTAAAAAAATTTATTAATTTTAAATGTTTCAATCAAAGTGATGATCTGTACATACATTTTAAGAAATTATATTTGAATATCACTAATATTTTATATTATTTTGTTGCATAAGTTAATTACTATAATTACTATATTATGTATCTCTAAAATCAATATATATTAAATCCTTCAAAAATACTTAAATTATATTATTATAATTATTAAAATAATATATATATATAGGCTAACAATTTTCTATACATATGTAGCTTTGTTTTTTTTTTTAGCAAATTAATCAGATAATATGGATTTAGTTAATAAACTTTTCATTATTTAATGCAATTAGAAATATGGTGGGGAAGTACAAATGAATGTTTCAGATATTCTTGAATGCATCATCAGTTGACAAAAGAAAAATTACATAAATGTAATCTGAATAGGAAGTATTCTCAAAATATTTTTTAACGTATTATATTTATCAAAAAGTTTATTAAAGTAAATTTTAATTGATAAAATATTTATGATTTACTTAAAAAGCAGGATATACACCAAAAGACAAACATTTCAGTAAAATAAAAATATCAAATAATTTCTTTGTTATATAACTTGCTAAAAAAGAATATGACACTGGAATTTATGATTAGAAGAGAATGGTCTGTTTCATATAATGTTATATGTAGATGATTTTTATGGTTTATGTAATTTTTTCATAATGTACAGAATAGATCAATTTATGCAGCACTTTTTTCCTTTAATTTGAATAGGGCAAATGCAGAAAATATTATTGTGTTGATTTTGAATTACTAATATGATATCAAATTAATAATAAGTGAAAACAGCTTTTAGTTTATAAAACTAAGTTTTATGTTTAGCAAAATATAAAAATAATTTCAACAAAAATACACCCTCAGCAGTAACTTAAAATCACATACAACACCTTATTTTTGCCAAGGAAACAGTTTTTAATCACAAACATTTCCATTAGAACTTTTTATTCTAACAGAATGTAATTCAATACTTGAGGATAGTTTGTTGGATAAGCTAAAAACATTTATGATTAAAAACCTTGGCAAAAATAAAGTGTTGTATGTGATTTTATAAAAATAATGTCAATGATTTGACATTATTTTTATATTTTGCTAAACATTAAACTTACAAGTTGATTAATGTGTTGACAATTACAGAGATTGAAGTACAGTAGAGCATTGATTATCCGACTCAATTGGGGACTGGGGTTGGTCGGATAACCAAAAAGTATGAAAAAATCCGTTATTAGTGTAGTATATTATTATATCCCATGTAATTAGTATATTGCTATTTTTTCGGGTATATACTAAAATTTTTTAAAATAATAATCGTCGCTATTGTATCGTTAAAAATTAGAAAATTAAACCTCGTTTAAATACTGGCTTCCTTTATGGTCAAGCCAGTGTTGCCAGCTAAAGCATGTAAAAATAATATTAAAGTAGCCAAGACAGCCAAATATTATAGCACCACATCATTAGTGGACATTTGAATTTGCCGACTAGAACGGGGTCGGTTAACCGAGGTGATGGTTAATCGGGGGTCGGATAATCGATGCTCTACTGTAATTGATTAATTAGACCTGAAATTTCCTGAATAGTTAGATCACAGAATAACTTGAATTCTGTGTTACTGTAATGCAATTAAAATTTCTGATGGCAGAGCAAAATAGTATTGATAGTTCTTGGTACAAATACATTTCTGGGAATTAGATTAAATGATACAATACACTAAACACTTTCAAGAATCTGCAAAACAATTTAACGTAAACATTTTGTTGGATAGCACCTTATGCATCCATTGGTAATGTATGTAACCAATCATTTCATATTCAGGCAAATTAAAAATTATGTTCCATTTTTAATTCAATGTTGAAATCAGTCAAATGAACCTGATGATAGCCATTAATTACTTTAAACATCGTTAAAAATATTGTTTGTTGAATTAAATTGTTTTTGCTGGATTTTTAAAGGTGTTTATTGTAGTAATTTGTAGGTCTTGGTACTCAAATTGATTTTTTTTTCTTTTTTTTTATAACTCTTTCCGCCCGTGGGCACTAAGAGGGCCTCCTTTTGCAAGCCCATTACGGGTTTGACCAGGTCCACAATGGGGCAGCCAGGTGGTGAGGAATGGAGCCCGACATAGCCAGAACTCAAACTGGATTGTTTGCTGTCATGTGAACTCAAAGATTGCATTCAAGAAATGTTTAAATACATAGCCCAAATTTTTGGGAACAATAAACACTTTTTGCAATCAAATAGTCCACAACTCTTGCATTCAAATACTTCCATCTTTAGTGAAATCACATTTATTATAAGTCTTATCCAAATTAAATCAAAGTGATTTTACTATTTAAAAAAAATTGTGGCTATGATATCTGGTGTAGCTTAAGCATAAAAAAGCAAAATACTAAAAACCAGTTTAAAACAAAAAAATAATTGGTACTATACAATTTCAGTTTATACAGGTTCTACTATATTTTGAAATGTTTATGAGTCTAAGAAATTGAAATAATTTCAAGTATAATCTTAAATATATCTAAATAAGGAAATACAAACAGTTAGAAGAAAATCCAAAAATACTTAAATAAATTTTAAATAATATAGTATTTTATAAAATAACAGTTGCCTTCTACAAAATCTTAAATTTAAATTTATTTAGTACTTTTAAGAAGCATTAAATTTGTATGGAGTTCAATCAGTCAAACATATCCAAAGTTGGAACATGAATAAAAAGTTTATGATAAGTTGTAAATTAAGTATGAAAATAAGACACAGTCAGTATATACAATTAAATTTTAAGGGTAATGCTATTACTGTTTTTATTAATAACAGACTATTATTCTTGGTTTTCTTATTTTAACTGTTTATTTTATAAAAATTCAGTGAATTCTGAAGCCCCTCAAAAATACTAAAAAAATTAAAATTTAACACTTCTGGAAGAACTCTGTTATTTTTAAGGATATTAGAAGTTGTAAAAGATCAGCTAAGTTCCAATATTTTATAATTAGCTTTTGTTTATAACTGGTTTTGCATATAATTTCATTAACTTTTAGCAGTAGCATAGCCATAAATATAGCAAACAATTTAATGATGACAATGGACATACAGTTGCATGATTAGTATTATTAGAGAAAAAGGTGAGAAACAACCATAACTTACTTGAATGTATTGGTTGCAAGTGCACCATTTCAAGATTTTAGAAATGGGAAATAATGTTTTATGAAACTCATGTGTAAAAGTTTTTACGGTAATTGTTAGTTTGTTTGTGATTGTATCATAAAACATTTTTTATAGAAAGTTATAATTTGTAATTTAATTTGTAGATTTTAACATTAATTTCGTGTCTTATCCTATGTAATGGCTGAAGAGGCATTTGATCCAAAATGCACACCATAATAAATTATATACATAGGAAAAGAGGAATGTATTTTAATTCCATTTAGTCCACAAGCCTCCTAGTCATGGTGTAATAAGTGAAAATTATAAGGGAGTTATATAACCTTAACATGTAACTTAAATGACTTTCAGTTTATCTTTTGAGTATCATAAATTGAATTACTAGTGGTTAATAGATTTAGTCAATTACTATTCATGATATCACTTCAAGCAATTATATGCTAAATCATTACTCAAGTGATCAGTACTCTAGCAATTAATTTGTGAGACTGCTACTTGAATGAGTAATTTGAGCACTCACTGCTTAAGAGGAGATCACTATCAAGTAGTGATATATTATTTTTAGTGAAATGATGGTAATAAGTTACTTGAGTCACTCACTCCAGTGATTTTCCATCACTAGTCAAATTTATATTTTTCAATATTAATAAAACCTAATGTAATAGTAGATAATAATTTATTCAATAATAATTAAATATTGTATATGTGTTCAAAGGGTAAAATATCAAATTAAAACAGATATTTTTGGAGATAATAGATTTTCAGGCTGCTTTCATCTTAAAATGAATGCAAAAATGCATTTTGTGTTTTTTGTAATGTAATATGCACTATTAATGTATAATATGAAATGTTGATTATGAGATGTGTCATTTGGTACCATAACTGCAGTATGAATGTGGTAATAGAATAAAATAAATTATAATGAAATCTGCTATAAATATATCAAAACAAGTTTTAAATCTTAATANGAGTGTGGTCATGTGCGGAAGGAGAACAAGTCGAAGTTTGTTCGGCGGCTCTATCTCATAAACTCATAAGTTATAAGGCTGCGGTGAAATGAGGTGAAATGAAATTGGAGTTTATGTCCAAAGAGCCGCTAATTCCGACCCCTGGCCTAGGGGGATGCCTTCAGGGAGATCTTTTTAAGGGAAATTGGCCCCTATTTAGGCATTAGGGACGTGGAGAAAACCTGGAAAACTCCACGTGGCCAGCCCATCCTAGCGAAGCGCGAATCTACGACCAAACTATCAGTGTTCAGGAAACGGAACCGCTTGGCCACCGGTAGGTCCCTTTTCGGTTAATAATTCAGTTATTAGAAATACTATAGCACCAAGATATTAATGTATTATTCTCACATTTAGAAATACAATAATTATGTACGCTTTATTAAATACTATGTCGAATTAAATATTATGAATAAAGAGAGTGTTTCGCTTATCCTTAAAACCCTTCTTTCCCTCGTTATCTCGACAATACTGTTGGGCATCAGCAATTGACCAAAGTCTTCTCCGTGAGCACGAAAATACCACGAGAGATGTTTCTGATAAGTGACTATTGCAGGTAAGAAAACCCTTTCCGATAATTTCGAAAACATTCTGCGACTGACTGAACATGCCATAATCCAGCCGTAACAAAATGTTACCCAATTACAGAATTTTCTAATGATAAAATTTTTTAAAAATTAATTTTTTTATTTTATCGTTAGACTTGGCTTTTCATTTTAGGCCAGTACTCTAAAATGAAAGATCAGTCGCCAAGAATGTTTAGTCTGAAGTACGAAGATAATAAATGGTGATTCTTTTTCTTGGGAGGACTTTGTCTTCAGATATTTAATTAAAAAAAAAATGATCAAATTTCAGGGACTGAAATTTACTGACAGGCCGTGTTTATGCAGACGTGAGAAATGATAGAGGAAGAGAAAAACAGGAAAGGAAAAACCAAGCGAACCACGGTCACGCGCCTACAGTTCTGTTTTCCCTCTAGTTACTTTCGTTCAAAAGCGGGAAGGAAAAGTCCGGTGAATTTTACAACGAAATAATAAAAGATAAAATGAAGAATAAAGGAAACTACTCTATTAATATTTCCTTCCTTTTATTTATAGCCTTCCTATGTATGTTTTTTTGGGAGAGCAGAGTTTTCCATCATTTTCTTCTTGTTCAACAGATTGCGGGCGTCCTCCACCATCTCCATTTTATTGTCATTGGAAGCGAAGCTGCCGAACTCTTTTGAGTTGTGCATGCGCCAACTCAAGAGGAGAGAAAAATATGAAAATGAGGAAAACGCGCGCGAGAACTCCGTTTTCCTCTTCCGCACAAACAGCAACTTCTGCGAATTCTGATCCCAAAGTTCTCTTTCGTTTGTTTCTCTCTGTTTTCGAGTCTGCATAAACGCAGCCTTATCTTCTTGATAAAACTTAGTTCTATATTTTCAGTTTTTATCTTTAGGTATCTCTAGTTTTAAAGACACTTTTCAAATGTAGATTATAACATCATAATAAAAAAAATCCAGCAACGAGTTGGGTATCTTTTCCGGCTATTATGAGATTTTATTATAAAAACGTTTTATATTATTAATTATTATAAAATGGCAAAAAGCTGAATTTTCAGGGAAGTAATGAATTTTATTTTAAAAAAATTATAAATAGTAAAAACGAGTAAAATCTTCATTAAGTCTGACCCCTCGAGAAACGACACATGATTGCCCTTGAATCTTTAACCACCAAAATTTAATGTAATCAATCTCCCTTATACATAGGCAGGGGTGCCGCTAGCTGTTTGAACGCCCGTGTGCAATACCCATTATGCCGCCCCTTGTTTCTACGACTACCTACGCTGAGCTTGCCAGAAAAGCTCTTTAGTGTTGTGTCATAAGGGTATGAAAAAAAAAGAAATACTTTACAAAGAAAAACTATTTATTATTACTAAGTTACTTTTGTTTACTTAAGTGTAAAGCCATATAAATATATATGTACAGAAATTAAACTCTTCTTGCCTTTATGTTTGCGAAATCTGCTATCAAATTTCTTGTATCCAAGCTGTCTAAGATTTCATGTTCAATTGAAACTATAGCTAAATTACTTGGACTTTGCTGGTGCATTGTTGATCTTAAATACAGTAGTTTTTTATAATTTTTAACTTTGATAAAAACCTTTCATCAAATGCAACTGAAACCGGCAATGTAAGTAATATTCTTAGTGCTATTGCTGTGTTCGGAAATGTTGAAATTAAGTCATTAGTAAAAAAATATTGTAATAGGGTTTGTGGATTATTAGACTAGTTTTCTGGAAAATGCAACTTTAAAGTATTGATTTCATTAAACAAATCAATACCGTCAATGTCTGTTTCACTACTTGAATCGTCTTTAAGTTTCAGATTTAAATCCTAACCAAGTTAAAATATCATTAATTATACTTAGACTCATGTCAGAAGAATTATTAACAAAATAATTGCAATTTGATATGGGATAGAACGGTTCGAATGCGTACAAGTACAAATTGAGAAGGAAGCTCTGTGGGGATTCCCTATTTTCGCCAGTCCTGTCAACTTCTGTCATAGAGCACGTCTATGGGTACTTGGCTTTCGGGCACCGCCGGATGGTTCAACCTGCCGACAGACGTTTCGCACTGCATCTTAATTCTGATAAATGCCAATAGAGGCGCTGTTAACGCTATAATATAAATAAGAATATAGTAATTGCGCGCCGGTCGGATTTTTTCTCCATGAGAAGACATTTCTTATGCTATAAGTAGGGTGGATATTATGACAATGACTTTGAATATTACGTGACCCATCGCTCGATTTGCCGCCCGCTTACGGCGGGCCTGTACACAGGCTACCGTGCCAAATTTCGTTTCTCAATGTTTACTCTATCCCGAGATAAACGAAATGCCAACACGCGTCCGCAAAATTTTTCTTCCCCCTTTGATTATTTTGTATACAGGGGTTTCAAAACGTGGAGATTTGAAAAAAAAAGAAAAGAAAGAAAGTAGAAAGATTGCGGCCGACGTTTTCAACGCAAAAACGTGTACGTCGGACGTTAAGCGCCGCCTTCCTGTGAGCCTAGAAGTCTGACAACGGCGTTTGGAACGTCAGTGGAATCATGCTCGACGTTCCAAACGCCATTAATTATAATAAATTACGTAAATTATATTTTTCAGTGATGTTTGCACTTGAAATTAGGAAAAGTAATACAGTACAGTATATCTAATTCTTAAAAGAGGAAAGTAGAATTATTTATAAAATAATTCTACAAAGCNTTATATTTTATAATTAATTATAAGTGCAAATAATTATAATATAAAAATTATTTATAAAATAATTCTACTTTCCCTGTTTATTATTTTCATTTTATTAACAGTAAAATTTTACACTAGTTAATAACATAATTCTTATTTAAGAAATAGTTCCCCACTTTCCAAAATTGTTCTGATATAGGATAATATCCAATACATATTTCCCTGAATGATTTTATGGCAATATATTATTGGTATATCAAGAACAGAAAATAATTATAACTCGTTTCACATCTTGCGATATGTAAAACAAATCTTTTAATCAATATTTAAATATCAGTATTTTATTTTTATAATTTCATTTCATTTAAAATATAAAAAAAATTGCATCTTAAATGAAATGAACAAAGATAAAAATTCAGAGAGAAATGTTTAAAATCTTCAAGATAAACTAATTATTTTATTTGAAAACATGAGTTTGGAAAGATAAAAGACAGTTTTAAAAAGATAAAAATGATCCAACTCTTAAATATTCTTTAATTATTTGTTATTACAAATAAATTGGTTACAGAATTAAGTAACTACTGTTATTTTAAATAATACAGTATGAACAACAGCATTTACATGTTTGTACAAATGTGCAAATACAAAATAGTACAAATTGCTGTAAATATACTTTAAGTACAACAATTAGTAAGCAAAATAGATAATTTAAACTTAAGACAATCCAATATAAATAATATATTTCTTCTAAATGTAACACTGCTAAATTTTAATATACTTTTTTATTCAGATTTTGATTGAGGTTATAATTCTAATAGTAATATATATATTTCAATATTATCAGTACATTATAACATTCTTATTAGCTATTAACAATTATAGTATATTATAAATGTGTGATATATAACATATTTGTATTTGTTTACATAACAAATATTTGTATATATTTTACAAACAATGTTAAATGATACTTAAAACTATTATAAATAAAGTTATAAGTTTTATAATATTGGAATGATATTACTTATTGATATGAATGCAACTAAAATACACATATTGACAACTTTAACTCAATATTTTATTTGCAAAGTTATTTAAATTTAAATTATCAATAAAATCATTCTTAGTTATTTTTCAAAAGACAGAACTGTGTAAATTATTAAATGGCAGTATATTATTGGTCTTTCATAATTTAATTCAATTACTAAAAGTTATTTATTAAAACAGATCTATAAATATATGCAGTTATAATTGTATTATTAAATTCAGAAAGATGAGTATTCATTTTAAAATATTGCACATTTAAAGAATTTTCATATAAAATTAACATCAAAACTAAAGATGTTTAAAGCAAATATAGGATAAACAATATATATATATATATATAACATATTTTTGAAACGCTCAATTGAGAAAGCACAAAAATAACTAGTAATAAATGAAGAAAAAAAAAGTTGTAAATTGTAATGCACCTCGATAACTGGTTTATATACCAGTAACAACAAACATTTAATGAAAACTAACATTTTCGACTGTAAAACAATTGCAGTTCTTTCAAATTTTAGCAAATTCATTTTTTGCTTTTAAATTTAGCATATTGTTTATTTGTGATGATGATACAATTTACTAAAATTTCAGTCTCCATAGAATTTAGATCTTACACACCTACTTATTATATAAAAAATTTTAACAAATTCATTTTTTTTTGATGTTTAGAATTTTTAAATTAAAAAAAAAAATATATATATATATATATAAATACATTGTGTTTCTCTTCAATAATTACAAAACTAACAACACGACCGTATTGGCATTACAAAAAGTACTCGCATAAACTAATCTTTCCATAATGTCAACAGACAGTTGTGCCATTAATTTTGCGATGTTACTCGTCATCTAGTGTTACTGCAGAGTAGC
>NW_019384716.1:625389-635827 GCF_000671375.1 Centruroides sculpturatus | reverse complement strand
TGTGAGGTGTAAAATAAATTCAATAACAGTTTTTTGCATTTTTCCAACAATTGTTTAGAGAATATAATTATATGAATTTTTAAATGAAAATCTTTAACATTATTAAATAATTTTTATTTTATCAAGTGGAAACAAAAATTCTAGAAGAAAATTTGTAAAACTACTGTATGGTATTTTACAAAAGATTCATTACTTTTATAGTTTATTATGAATATTTTACAATGTTGTTTATGGTCCCTTATATTATAAAACGATACACATAACAATAGCTTTAACAAAACATTTATCAAAAATAACAATTATACTAGGAATTATCATTATATTATTATTATTATTATTGATAATTTTTATAATTGACAATACTGAAATTTTGAGATCCCATTTTCAAAAACATATCATTATTTAATGAAATTAATTAAGTAAAATAATTATACTTCTGTGAACATAGTAATTCTTTCAATATTAAGAAATCTAAAGACAATAGGTGAAATATAAGTTATCATTATTCCTATTGTTGTATATGTTATAAATTTGTATGACATTTCAACTACAGTTTTCTGTTTTGTTTCTAGAGCATTTGGATCTAGTCGAAGTATATAACACACAATAGCATAAGATAAACTTTTGAAGAACGCTCTTGAAGCAACAACACACAAAATTCCTATTGAAGCACGTAATAAGGCCAATCCTACTAAAGTATAATCTGGCCAAATTATTTGGTAGGGAGGTGGCAATCCTGGTCCACGAATAATTCCAAGTTGAAAATTCAACCATGCACCTAAATAAATACCAGCTCCAGTTCCAAGAATTATTGTTGTATCACCTCGAGCTGGTGATCGTCTATCTGATTTAGGATAAAGTATAGCCATTGCAACTGAAGCACTGAGAATAACTAATGGTGAATAAACGCATGTCAATTGGAAGTGATCAATGTAATCCACCAGTGGAACAACAATAATCATCAGTAATGATACTAGAACCAAACCACCAATTATATCCTTTAAAATAGAAGTTTCAAAAATATTAATTATCATTTTAGATGTTATAAAATAACTTATTAATAATAATAAATTCAAAACACTAAATAATTTATTATTATTTCAGCAATATTAAGTGAATTTTAATGACATTAAAATATTGTGATTATACAATTAATTATTTTAGTTACTATGAGTTCTATTTGATATGTTAAATAAACAGAACAAAAAAAAGGGTTAAATCAGATATTTTTAAAACATTCAAAATGAACAAAATAAGTACAGTAAATAAAAAACATGGCTGAAACAAATGATTGAGTGTACTAATATTTGACCAAAATATTAAAAATCCTTTTAGATATGAATTTCAAAGAATTTTTAAAGTTATGTATTTATTGAGAAGTTTCAGATTGACTAAGTTAATGATAATTACTTTAATCTTCATTAAATGTAATGTTGCTTTTAATTTAAAATTTCTTTTAACTATAGTATAATTTCAAATTTATAAAAATATTATAACTTATAATTCAATTTCTTATTTTTTTATCTGCTATAATTAATATTTGATTCTGAATAAAAACATCTGATGAAAATCAAAGTTTTTTTTTTATCAATAAATGTAGTCAAAATTTGTCACAATTTTTAAATTTCAACCAGCAATAATTATCCCTCAGATAAACCTCTCTAAAATATAACCCTTGTATTAAGCTGTTTGTCATTGCTTTTTTTTTTGTTCATAAACTTTATTGTTTTAAATATTGTATATAATCTTTATATATTCTACAAAGTCAACATAGTCCTACTTATAAATGTTCTATATTATTATTTTAAGTTTTATTAACTGTCAATGCCATTAATATTTAAAAAATATATATATTGAACAGTATTAACACATTTGCTATTTATTCTTTAATGCATATCCACAAAATTTAGAAAAATGAAATAGATTTGATTATTATTATTTTATTTTATTACAACACACTTCATCTTGCACTCTTCTTTAGAATAATATTTTCCTAAAGAAGTGCATGAGATGAAGTGTTGGAAAATCAAAAAGAAGGAGGAAGGGAGTGGGAAGTTGCATCAATCCAAAGAAGGGCCAGAAGAAGAGAACTCAAGGAAAGAAGAAATTGATAGCAGAGACAAATGAAGTTGATGCTCCCATAGTTACCAGCCGAAAAAGAGGAAAAAGTGTCAAAAAGGAAGAAATCCACACAAAACAGAAGAAAGTTTTGTTAAATCTGGTGTTTTTGCAGTTAAATAGTATTTTTTTTTATATTACTAATATTTATTTCCATGCATAATTAAAATATTTTGTTTCAGTATGAATCAATAAACTTAAAATAAACTGCTACAGCTTTGTTTTGAAAAGCTTTTCATGCTTGCAGTTACAGGTCTCATCAGAAATCAACTATCTGTAAAGTCAATTAGTATAAGCCAGACTGATGGTCTGAAATAGATACTGTGTGTCCATGAAGCAAGTTATTTGTATATAATGTGCTTGCAACAATTGACATATTTAGCTGATTAGATTAATTGTACATTTAATATCCAAAATTTATAGTTTCATATCAATATTTGGTTATTTTATAGAAAAATTTATCTTGCTTTACAAATTTTACATTTTAGCAATGGTGTTTATAAATACTTGTTCTAGCATGTTGAGAAAATTTGATAATGTGCCATTCACTATTAATATTTTAAAAAAGTAATGATTACTTGAAATATAAAATTTGTGAACTCAATAATGACTATAAAATTCCATGCTACTTTATGCTATATATTATTACAAATAAATTAGATTTTTAACTTAAAAAAATCAAACTTTTGCAATAAATGTAATAATTAAAACTTCAAAAATAATAAAATTTTAAATAAAATGTTTCTTTCACCTACAAGCAGATGATCTATTTATAACGAATGAAACTGTTCTCTAAATTACAGATAAAGCTTTAAAAAAAATATGTTTTTCAAACTGATACCTATATAAATTTAAAATTTATGGATTTAACAACTCTAAATATTACTATTTGCCATAATTACTATAACCATTCTGAATTCTATGAATATTCAAGGAAGTTAAAAAGTACAGTGATGTGTGTTAGCATTGTTATTTTATAACTTTTTACTAGAATTTTATCTTGTAGTCAAATACTTTTCCTTTTTAAAAAACGATAAAATTTTTAAACAGGAAGATTTGTGAATTTTTCCTTAGAATATAAAAAATTAAATTAAGATATACTAAGCTCTCTCTCTCTCTTTTTATTTTTTCTACATTTCATTATCTCATTGTCTTATCCTAATTTAACAAGGAAATTATTCTTGTGTTTTCTAATGCACATGTTTATTAAATATAAAATGAAAATATTAATGAAGATTAAAATAATTATATATAAAAATATAATTATATGAATTTTTAAATGAAAATCTTTAACATTATTAAATAATTTTTATTTTATCAAGTGGAAACAAAAATTCTAGAAGAAAATTTGTAAAACTACTGTATGGTATTTTACAAAAGATTCATTACTTTTATAGTTTATTATGAATATTTTACAATGTTGTTTATGGTCCCTTATATTATAAAACGATACACATAACAATAGCTTTAACAAAACATTTATCAAAAATAACAATTATACTAGGAATTATCATTATATTATTATTATTATTATTGATAATTTTTATAATTGACAATACTGAAATTTTGAGATCCCATTTTCAAAAACATATCATTATTTAATGAAATTAATTAAGTAAAATAATTATACTTCTGTGAACATAGTAATTCTTTCAATATTAAGAAATCTAAAGACAATAGGTGAAATATAAGTTATCATTATTCCTATTGTTGTATATGTTATAAATTTGTATGACATTTCAACTACAGTTTTCTGTTTTGTTTCTAGAGCATTTGGATCTAGTCGAAGTATATAACACACAATAGCATAAGATAAACTTTTGAAGAACGCTCTTGAAGCAACAACACACAAAATTCCTATTGAAGCACGTAATAAGGCCAATCCTACTAAAGTATAATCTGGCCAAATTATTTGGTAGGGAGGTGGCAATCCTGGTCCACGAATAATTCCAAGTTGAAAATTCAACCATGCACCTAAATAAATACCAGCTCCAGTTCCAAGAATTATTGTTGTATCACCTCGAGCTGGTGATCGTCTATCTGATTTAGGATAAAGTATAGCCATTGCAACTGAAGCACTGAGAATAACTAATGGTGAATAAACGCATGTCAATTGGAAGTGATCAATGTAATCCACCAGTGGAACAACAATAATCATCAGTAATGATACTAGAACCAAACCACCAATTATATCCTTTAAAATAGAAGTTTCAAAAATATTAATTATCATTTTAGATGTTATAAAATAACTTATTAATAATAATAAATTCAAAACACTAAATAATTTATTATTATTTCAGCAATATTAAGTGAATTTTAATGACATTAAAATATTGTGATTATACAATTAATTATTATCATACAAATATACATTAAACATTGAATAAAATATTACTTGTAAAACAAACCATAAAATAATATATTATATGAAGGAAAGTCAGTAAGTCACAAATGGCATTTTTAAAAATGCCAAGACAGACAGAAGAATGAAACAGTTAGTTTTGGAAGTCAACAACTCTATTTTTCAACATATAAGCCCTGGTCAAAAGTATGGAATAATGTTATAAATCCATGCATTACAATATTTCAAAGGCAAGTTTTAAAAAATATTTAATGTTTGCTTGTTGATTGCTTTTGCAAATTTTGAAACAATATATTTGCATAATCATCATTTTACTAATCAAGAGCAATGTTCCCTCTAAGCTGCGCACGAGAATTTATGTGCTGCACAGGCAAGTGTGCACACTGATTTGAATTGTTTACTTATTTCTCACTCTGTCTGCAACATGATTATTGCTGCGTATATTTCGATTAAATACATTAAATCATTGACAAAAGATAATATTTTGTATAAAAGTATGTTTTAAAATAAATTTTAATCTCTTTATAATTAATTATTTTAAATTTACTTTATAATTAATTATTTTAATTTTTATAGGAAAAAATAAGATTTTATATATACAGTAGAGCATTGATTATCTGACCCCCGATTAACCGTCACATCGGTTAACTGACCGTTCTAGTCGGCAAATTTCAAATGTCCGCTAATGATGTGGCATTATAATATTTGGCTATGTCTTGGCTACTATAATATTATTTTTGTTAAATTTTTGCGTGTTTTAGCTGGCATCAACGGCTCGACCATTGAAGGGAGGCCAATATTTAAACGAGACTTAATTTTCTAATTACGAGTGGTTGTTTGTTTTGTGAGCAATAAAATAATTTTAAAATAATTTTTTACGATACAATAGCAACGATTATTATTTTAAAAAAAATTTGTTAGGCTAAACATCAATGAAAATTCAACGCAAAGTTGGTTAATAGCAATATACTAATAAACTAATGGGATATACTAATATCCTAATATACTATACTAATAATGTATTTTTTCCTTCTTTTCGGTTATCCGATTTTTTCAGTTATCCGATCAACCTGAGTCCCTAATTGAGTTGGATAATCAATGCTCTACTGTATATATATGCTCAGCAAAAATTTTTTTGTTTAGAGAAGTATATGTTCTGCTCATCTACAAAAAAAAAAATTACAGGGAACATTGATCAAGATTAGAGGCAAAAAATATGGAATACTAGCATAGCAGGGACAAAAGTTTAGAATATGACAGGTATAAATTCCATATTAAAATTAATTTAGTGATACTGTTATTGCATAACATCACACTTCAAAATTGAATCTGCAGAACTGTAAGTGTGCTTAATGTTTGCATTCTAAAACTATGCCAAAAATATCAGAATTGAGTGATGCAAACAAACCGTTGATAATTTCATATTACAGGCATGATGAAAAGCAGCAGATAATTACAAAATACATACAATGTACACAAATTGTGTCTAAAATTATAGCTAAATATAAAGCATAAGGAACTATCTCCAATCAACGTAGATGTAAACATTCCACATAATTATGGCATAAATCTTCCTCCTTTCATGATTTGATTGATTGATCTGAATTGATTTTTTTTATTGTTGACAGAAATCTTTATTTTAAAAATATTTTTATACATAATAAGTAATAGCAGTTTTAAAGTATTGCTCTTATGCATTCTACTAATTTAAAATTTTCTTAAAATTTCTAAATATTTTAAGGTTCTTATTTATATAACTAATTCTGCAGGTGCTTTACATACACATATAACAAAAATACTTACATGTGCTTTATTATCATGTGAAAAACATTAATTGTTTCTTATACATTTTCACATGCCATATCAACCCATTTTTATACAAGATTATTTTACTTAAATACATATACAGTAATAAACATTTTTACGTAAACTTACCAAAACTGTATGCATTCCCATGTAAAGACGACTAATGCATACTAGAAGACAGCAAACTGAACAAATGAAGAGTCCTACGGCAAACTGATACTAGAAGTAGATTAAAAATAAATAAATATACTTTAATTTCAAGATTTTAAAGTTAATTTAAGTTAAATTATTCATAAATAATAAACAGTTATAGTTAGTAAAGATAAAAATAATGATAATTTAGTTAACTTTCATGAAGAAATTAAGTAAAAACTTGCATTTAAGTTCCCTTGGTTTCATTAACAAGTAACAAAATATTATGAGGAAAAAAATTTAATTCTAAACAATTGATTACACTTGTAAAAAACTGGGTAAAAACTGAAATATAAAATAAAAATGACACTTTAAAAACATTTTCAACTCAGAATTAATGGATCCTACCCTTAATTAAATGTAGCATTATTATTATAGCCTGATGTAATCCAGAACCATTTGGCATAAATCTAAAAAATTAGGTTAATAGATGTTTACATTTGAAAAAAAAAAGCTTTTAAGTTTTATCTATTCTAGCATGTAAATTGTTAATTTTATTCAATATATATTTTGAATAGAATAACACATTATATATATATATATAACATATTTTTGAAACGCTCAATTGAGAAAGCACAAAAATAACTAGTAATAAATGAAGAAAAAAAAAGTTGTAAATTGTAATGCACCTCGATAACTGGTTTATATACCAGTAACAACAAACATTTAATGAAAACTAACATTTTCGACTGTAAAACAATTGCAGTTCTTTCAAATTTTAGCAAATTCATTTTTTGCTTTTAAATTTAGCATATTGTTTATTTGTGATGATGATACAATTTACTAAAATTTCAGTCTCCATAGAATTTAGATCTTACACACCTACTTATTATATAAAAAATTTTAACAAATTCATTTTTTTTTGATGTTTAGAATTTTTAAATTAAAAAAAAAAATATATATATATATATATAAATACNTAAATGTGAATTTTGAAAAAATTTATATATATATAAATTCTGATATATATCAGAATTTTTAATGACTTAATAAGAAATCAATTTTAACTTGTTTTAACAGATGAAAAAAAATACAAAATGTAGTTTTTTTATTGTATTTTTAAATGTATTTTTATTGCAATGTCATTTGGATTAAAAATAAAATTGATTTATTAAATAAAAACGATTGGAGATACTGCCTATTCAAGTCTATTGCCTATTTCTCACCTGGTCATCCTCTACTTGTTTTTATAAAATTAATTTCACTATTGAATAAGGTAAGACAAAGTAAAATACAAATCTATCTTCATCTGGATATAAATGTATGAATATTAATTTTATCAACATTTATATTCAGTTGCTGTTAGAACAATGATGAGGCAGTCCTTTCACTTAGAATTAAACTTTAATCTAAGACTATACATGCACTTATTCATAACTTGGTGGTCACCTGATAACAGGTCTTTTCTTCTTTCGAGTGGTCTTGCATGGTGTTGTCAGTTCACACACAGTTTGCAATATCGATACTTGTATTAGTTTAGTATTCCCTAACAGTTGCATATTTTTTAATATGATAATAAAACAGTAAGAATCTATCTTAATTTAAAAAAAAAAATCCTTGTTTGAAATTTGCATTCATATTCCAATTTTTAACATGAATGAAATTATTACAAAAGTTGCTTCTAGCCCTTGATATAATTATATTAATTAAATTATCAACAACTGTGAGGTAAATAATAGTGAGGACTTATCAGACCAATGATGGGCATAAATACTCAGTGATCAAAGTGAAAACATTTAATAAACACAAAAATGACTACATAATTATGGAAATGAAAATCCCAAAATGCATTTCAGACTATTTTCTGATAGAAAGTAGTCCCTCATCAGTTGGTATTAACTAAAGTTAATGGTATATTAAAATTATACAAGATAAAGGTAAACTTAAAACTATGCCTAAAGCTGTACAATATAAAGATGAAAACACCGCTGTATTCTGAACTGCAGAGTATTCTGAATACTCTGCAGTTGCTAAACACTGCAATCTATATGGATGTGAAATAAATAAAAGTATGATAAAAACACTAAAATTTGAAACTAACACCTATAAATGTAAATACAATGGTACCTCGGTATACGTCTGCTTTAGAATATGTCCTGTTTGGACGAAACAAATTTTGCTCGGTATATGACTTTTGTTCGGTATATGACTTAATTCAATTATACGCGCCATCTATGAATAAGTAGCACTTTCGGTGTACTAGACTAGACTAGACGTTTGCGATGCCACAGTTTCTAACTTTGTTAAATTTCTTCTGATTTTAATTTATAAGTAAAATTTTATTATTTTTATTAATCATGAATTGCAAAAAGGCAAGTGAAAAGCAACAGAAAACTAAAAAAAATTACTAGAATCACAATGGAACTGAAAAAAGAGATTGTTGAGGAATATGAAAGTGGCATGCGTGTTCGAGATTTAACTGTTGCATACCGTATTCCAAGAACGACGATATTGACAATCGCGAAAAATAAAGACATTATTAAATCTGCTAACATTGCGAAAGAGATTAAATCAATTTCTAAACACAGATCGAAGACATTAGATCATGTTGAGAAATTGCTTTTGCTTTGGATAACTGTAAAACAGTTTGCTGGCGACAGCGTATCAGAAGCAATTATTTGCGAGAAAGCTAAAAAGATACATGCTGATCTCATGAAAAATCAAGCAGGAACTAGCCAGGAAAGTGAGGTGTTTAAAGCCAGACATTTTTTTTTTTTTTTACATGATAACGGATTAATCATTTTTACATTACTTTTTATGGGAAAGGTTGGTTTGTATACATTCTATTCGGTATAAGTCCAAACATTAGGAACGGATTAAGGTCATATACCGAGGTTCCACAGTATTTTGAACATAGAGATTTTAAAAATTAATAATGTTAATAGAATTAATGATAATCTAGTTGATAATGTTAAAATTGATGAAGGATGGCACAATTATATCTTTTAAAAACTAAATATCTTTGTAATGTTACAACTATATATTGTTAAAAACTGTTGTAAACTTGTAATTATATAATATGTTGTCACCATTTGTGGAGGTGCCGTGCAAAAGCAAACAAATCCACAAAAAACCAAAATTGAATTTATAATTGATTTTTTTCTTCGGCCTCATTCCTATCTACTGTTATAGTCAGTTTCATTCAAAAAAATATGCTTCCAACACTTTTTGAGCTTTGAAAATCGACGTTCTGTGCAAAAAAGAACATCTCTTTACATGTGTTCTAAGCAGAACAAAACATATCCATTGCAGTCTGCCTCAGCCAATGAAGAGCTATGATCGAGTCACGTGACTTCCAGAATGCAATAGGTGGTCTTGTTTTTGTTGTTCTGTTGGAACAGAGATTTTGATGTTAAAATGTTTATTAGTACACATTTTATTATACAGTGTATTTCAGTGTTATAATTGAGTGAAAATGGATAAAGATGGTTTGATAAGTGTAGAAGAAGGCAATGCTGGATCTAGAAAGAAACCTAAAACTGTTGGAGTAAGGGCAAAGAAGAAAATACAAAAATACAGTGCTCCTTTGGGATGAAATTTGAGGAGCCAGTCGAGCAACTACCTGTAGGGTACTCTCTGTCAGCTGCCAAGAAAAAATACATTGAATCACTTTTAAATGATGAAAGTTTTTCATGGTATAAACAAGTGTTATGAAATAGAACCAAGCTTGAAGCAGATGACCCAGAAAAAGAAAATACAGTAGAGCGTCGTTTATCCGAAGGAACCGACATTTATTCGGATAACCGAAACGTCGGTTATCCGAAGGAATTCCAGTCGACAAATTTAAATTTTCGCCAGTGCTGTGGTGCTGTAATCTTTGGCTATGTCTTCAGCTACTCAAATATTTTATGTTTTTGATAGTAAATTAACTTCTGAAGTATAATTTTTTATTGTTTTTATATTTTTCAATATATTTATTTTGTTTGTACAAAATAAAAAAAATAATTTTTAACGATACAA
>NW_019384716.1:579546-623959 GCF_000671375.1 Centruroides sculpturatus | reverse complement strand
TTTAAATCAAATTAATATAAAAACTGCTATTAATTGACATTCACCTAATATAAATTATATCCATGAATCTGTGTTTAAAAGTGTTTAACTCAAATTAAATAAAAAAAATTTTATAATATAATATTATATATTGATATTATAATATTAATATTTATTAATACTAAATAGCCAGTTAATTAAAACTAAAATAATAATTAAAAATCTGGTTTTTACACTGAAACTGAAACTAAAATTGAAATCAAACCAATTGAAACATTTCAAATGTTTGGATTAGGGTTTCTTAAACAGGATCCACAGATCCTGATTGTTTTATTACCCTGGGAAATCCTGCAAATTTCTTAAAAATTCACTTTTTTCCTATTTTGTGTTAAGGTTGAGGAAATTTTGCAAATAGAAAGCATAATTAACTCAAACAGTCAGAATACATTCCTAAAACTATACAAAGCTAAATTTTACAATCACAATGCCAAATTTTCCTATAAAATATTTTACATACCTTGATTTAATTTTTATTTAAAGAATTATTTGCAGAGTTCGATTGTTGACATTGGATACAGTACCAATAATATCAGACAGCAGCCATATACTACTTAACACAAGCTTAGCACTCTGCGAATCAAATACTCTTTCAGAAGATGAATTTTGATTGTAGGCATCAAATAAACACTGGCTTAAAATAGGAATAGGGGAGGAGGGCAGATTGTATAAAGCTAAACAATATCCTTTATCTGTTAGAGAAGACTGATCTGGTTAAGTTGTCAATCGTCGTTTATTATTATACATATTAATGTTATTAAACGTCTGTCTTATTGTTGGAATTAAGCTTATGGTACCAAGAAACCATAAACTTTTCTGAAGTTATTCATTCATTCAACAAGAACTGTAGCACAACAGTAACAAAAAAGAAAGTTTTACAGTTAAGACAACAGCATTTATTTGATGAAAGTTCAAAGATCGTGTTACGAAGGTGATTTGTCAACCACTTTAAAGAGTAAGAAGACATTCAGTTTTCTTACATTTATGATTGTAACAGCTTTGTGGTGGCTAAAGTAATTTTTAATAAATTTATTGAAAAAAGCAAAAATGTTTTAAAAATTACACCTACTTGATAACTACAGAGAAGACAAATTACTATATCAATTTTTATTAGTTGCTTAGATCATAAATGACATTATGAATGTAAGAATACCGAATACATTTCTTAATACTTGAAGTAGCTAGCAAATCACCTTTGTAACTCAACATTCAACCTCATTGCCTAAACCAGTGTTTCCCAACCTTTTTTGTGCTATGCCCCACTAAGCCTTTCTAAAATTCTTTTACCCCCTAACATATACAGCGGCCATACAGTTAACAAACTCTGGATGAGTCCATTTTCGAATTGCCCCTCTGTGGGGGTAGGTCCCATGTTGGGAAACACTGGCCTAAACCCTTGTTTTAACACTGACAGCCGATTGCAGAGAGAGCGTTTAGAGGCTGATGGAGGTTTACAGATCGGGTAGACCGCTGTTCAGAAAAATTTCATTGCAGAGATGGTGTTTATCGCCTGCCAAAATGTATACAGCAATTAAAAACAAGTTATTTAACCTACTTTCTAGACTCACTCAACAGCAGGTTTAGAGGGCTTTTCAATTCGAGTGGTAGCTTTTTTCATGGAAAAGTTTAGATAAAAACAGATATCGTTCCTTTGATAAATGTTGTAAATGGTACGAATCAACAAAATTATTCATTAATTAATTGCTTGGAGCAAAAATAACAAAATTAAATACTTTAAATTTGTTTTAAATGTTCCAATTCCAATATTCAAATGGGTAAAGACTTACAACTACAGTTAATTTAAATCAGATGCTTTTATTTACAATTCGAGTATCGTGTCGATTATAAAACGTTAATGCATTTCGAAATCATTGTACTGTTAAACAAGACAATTTTAATAATTACAGAAATCTGTTTATAGATAAAACTACAATTAATTTAAATCAGATGCATTTATTTACAATTCGAGTATCGTGTCGGTTATAAAACGTTAATGCATTTCAGAATCATTGTACTGNAACGTTAATGCATTTCGAAATCATTGTACTGTTAAACAAGACAATTTTAATAATTACAGAAATCTGTTTATAGATATAAAAAAAATGTAATATTAATAATAAAATATTTAAAATTATTCATTTTGATAGTTACAAAGGGAGACAGTAATAAAATGTCAAAATAATTCCTTAAAAATCTATTCCGAAGATGAATTTCGAATATGGTATAAATTTTCTAAATATGGATTTGTTCATATTTTAAATTGTATTGGCGACAAAATTAAATATCGAAATGGAAAAGGATTGTCATTAATTGCCAAACAATGATTTTGACGGCCTTAAGATTTTATTTCTGGAAGCTTTCGGAATATAGCTGGCGACCATTTCTGATGTCACAAACAAATAACCCGATTGACCGAATGATTCCTAAAACGGAAGTAATAGCAAAGAAAGTAAGAGCCAATATTTTGCTAAAGTTCGTTTAGAGGGTGTTCAGAAATAGACGATCGTCGTCTTTGCAATGCATTTTAAACCGCAGTTCAGCCAGCCAACGTCTATAGGCTGTTCTGTTGATAAACATCATTTAACGTAAACTCTGTCTCTGCAATCGGCTGTGAAAGTTAGAAAACACTGGAATTGTAAGATTATGATAATTTTTTGACTCAGAGTTGTACACATCTATCCTAAAATGCTTATTTTTTTGTAAGCTTTATAATTTTGTTTAAAAAATGCTTTTTCTTCTCTGTGCCCTCTATGTTATATTTTGAGACACCATGAAGTGTTGATACTAGATACTGGACATTTTCACATCCACTTTATTTTCTTATGTACTTTTTATGTACACTTGGAACAATTAGTCTTTAAACTAATTGTTACACATTTCAGGCTGGTGCCCCTCATCTGTTGGCTAACAATATTTATCAATACATAATACTAGCAAAATATGGCTTTACAAAAACTTTTAATTTTTAGACATACCTGATACACATTCTCTACAGTGATTTTTATTCTATTGTTGATGTACATAAAACCAAAACACTACTGTGTACTATAAACCAGTTAAAAATTCCTAAAACTATACAAAGCTAAATTTTACAATCACAATGCCTGTGAATCATCACTCTGTGAATCATCCCACAAATTGTACTTCCACATTAAATAATCTGCATATTTATTTATTTGATTTTACAATAATTTTACCCAATTATCATTTATTTTAATATTTAAATTTTTATTAGGTTTATTATTAGATCTTATAATTTCAATGCTTTCTATTTTCTACAAGTATTATGTTCACGATGTAGAATTTTTATATATATCTATATTACAGTAATAGAATGCACAATGTGAAAAACAGAATTAATTATATTGCATTTTAAATCGGTAATATATTCTTTTAATCTAGCTTTCATTTTTCTTCTTGTCTTCTATGTAAATTTGAGAATCATCACAAGTACATGGGAGAGCATATATGAGATTTGTTATTTCACTTGTGTTGTTTTTCTTAATCTTTGATTTGTGATTAATCACTTGGTTTTGTAAATTTTTATAAGTGGGACTAATTTTATATTAAATCTACCAAATATTGTACTTAATTCTTCAAAAAGACCTTGAATGTACAAAAAGACTATGCATTTTATACTTTGTTTTTCTGCAATTTTATTCTGAATTCCATTTTTCTATTATTTGTTTTGGATATTTCGCTAATATTATGTATTGATAAATATTGTTAGCCAGCAGATGAGGGGCACCAGCCCAAAACATATATTGGCACTTGGAACAATTAGTTTAAAGACTGTAAAGTACATAAGAAAATAAAGTGGACATGAAAAGTCCAGTGTATAATGTTAACACTTCATGGTGTCTAAACATATAAAAAAATTTTTTATTTTTATTTAAGCTATAATTTTTGTGGACAATGGACCTAAACCAGAGATTGAAAAATGTTCTAACTCATAACTGAAGACTGAATTAAGACAAATTAACTAGAATTATAAGTTTTTATTAATTTATACTTAAATTTTATTCATAAATGATATATTTCTCATAAACTTTGAGGCTAACTGTAATGAGGAACATCCACAAACCATATAGCCCAGCTTAAGAGAGATAAGGATATCATATAACTTCTAAAAGTTAATTGGCAATATTTAAACAGGAAAAATATTTGGAAACCTTCCAAGTTATCCACTGTACTTTGAACTTTTACAATTGTTCTGTAGCTGATCTGTGTCTTTATGTTTGTTCAAGGAAGTTAAGCAAAAACATTTACTATTCTCCCACTTGGTGTTTACATTTAAAAATAAAATAAGTCTTTGTGAGTCCAGTTTCCTTAGACTATGTGGTTTAAGGGAAATAGAGTCACTTCTCTGGTCACAGACAGAGCCACTAGAATGGGAAAGGTCAAAATTTGCTGAATTGGTTAAATGGTTTGTGGACTCTTTCATGTATTTGTTTTTAATAAAATTGAAATAGTTTTACTAATGCTGCAAAACATCAGCAAAAATGATGGTATACCAAAATGACTTCATTATGATGTATTATGATAATATTAGATCATATAATACTATTAACAGCTTTAAACTTTTTGTTATGATAACTTGATTTAATAGTTTAAAATAAAAAATTTATAAACACATACCTCATATCTATGCATAGTAAATATGAGAAGTGAAAATGGCACGGCTGCTGCTAGCATCGCATGTGTAGAAGGCATACCATATTCTTTAACATATTCTGGTTCCAAATGAACCACTGGAGGGGAAGACGGCCGCAACCATCTTATTACATCTTTTAACGCTTGTCCAACGTACATGACAATAACCCAAACAAGTACAACTCTTCTTCCAACTGCACCATCAATGTTCCAGAACCAGAATGGAAAAAAACCCCAATAAAATTTCTCATAACCAAGGCTGGCACTAATACTGAAGATACAATACCAAAATTTATTATCAATTCTATATGGCCTACTTTCAGGTTCGATGTCAGATACTTCAGCATCATCTGAATTACATGAATTATTATTTTGGATAACTTCTTCTTCAAAATTTTCAGTGCAAATATTAAAATTGCCATTTAATTTTGTTTTAACTTTCCGTTTATTTAATAAATGATGACTTCCTGAACTATTGCCTTTGGAATCATAGCCATTTCTCTTGACATCGATCCTATAAACACCGAAGAAATTTTGAAAGTTCGATACTATATAAGGATCTTTGAGCTTTTCCATATATTCCAATACACCATTTTTTAATTTTCCTAAGGTTCCCATTTCGTCGCTTCGAAGATAGGATCTTCTGATCCAAGGCATGCCCAATGCAGCTAATACAGAAAATTGACCACCACCAAGACAGACGGAACTGAAACACCCTCTGGTGAACAAAACATACAACAATATTCAGTATTATTATTTAATTTCCATCTGTATTTTTTCTTCTTCTTCTCAGTTTATATGGAGAGTATAGCATTTCCATCTGTAGGCATTGAGATATCCTTTTGACTTGCATATATTTGAACATAAGTTTGGCCAGGGTCTGATCTGAAATGGATTCCGATATGTGGTTCAGATCCTCTTAACGACATTCTTCCTGCGGATTCTTTAGAAAAATCTAACCCATATTTCCATTTCCATATTAAATTATAAAATTTTTGTTTCAAAAATTAATTACCAGTAATTATTATATTTAAAATGTTTTATTCTGAAAACATTTATTAATAATCATTATAAATTATATTACACTTAACTTCTTAATATTTTTTCATGTACCGGAGGTGTTTTTATTTTTTATTCTTCTCCGCTATAAGTGTCTACAGAGTGAACATTAATTAATTTAAAAGCGGAGGCGGTCTCAGAATCTCTAAGGTACTAGGAACGGGCGTATCCACGGAGGTGCTTATAATGTTGCAGCACTCCCTTGAAACAAAGCGATCAGTTTTATTACTTTAAAAATAAAATAAATATAATAACGAATATCGTATGAAATCAATTAGAAAAAAATTAGTTAACTAAAGTAATTATACGGTAATTGAGTGACATTCTCCGAAAAACGACAGGGGGGACACGTGCCTTGGTTCTCCGAACAGCATGTCAGCACCCAAAGACTATATACAATATATATAGTCCTCGGGTCAGCACCCGTACTCTCAAAATCCTAGATACGCTACTGCCTAAGTGAAATTTATTTTTGAGGCTCATTACGAGAACGACGGAAACAGAAGGTAGATTTATTTAGACTAAAATAATATGAACATTTTTAATATATATAATATATATATTAAAAATGTTACCGTGTTTCTATATTAATATAATATATTAATATAGAAACACGGTAAAGATACATATAATAAAGTAATAAAAATGTATTCAATAATTTTACAATGAATTGCAAATTTAATAGGTGTACAAAAATTCATCTAAAAAAATCGCTTTCCTGCTTTTAGCAGCGTTAAATTTTTCGGGGGGAGATGGTCCGTTCGGATATGTCGGGTCCTGTCCCTCACCACCCGGCCGTCCCATCGTGGGCCTGGCCGAACCCATAATGGGCCTGCTATAAGATGCCCTCTTAGTGCCCACAGGGTGGAAAGAGTTTTAAAAAAATAGCATTAAATTAATCAATTACGAAAATAAATCCAGTTCTGCAGCATATCTCGTTCAATAGACAAGATCGGAAGTGTAGAAAGTTTCTCACGACATATTGTTGTTTTGGAGATTGTTATTGATCAATTTTAAGTTTGAAATAATCATTCTGCAGATGCAACAGATATCGGCACTATATTTTCAATAATTATCAATTTGATGATATAAATATCGCTCAGTCCGGATACGTCAGGTCCCGTTCCTCAACACCCGGCCGTACCATTGTGAGCCTGGCGAACCCATAATGAGCTTGCTAAAAGAGGCCCTCTTAGTGCCCACAGGACGGAAAGAGTTAAAAAAAACCACGATGGGCTTTTCAGATTTCAGATTGATATTGAGTGGCATCCCACAATCAAATAACAATTATAAATGCAAAGCATGTAATTTTGTTTTATAAAGACTCTATATAGAAGGAAAACCAAGAAAAGGCAAACATGAATTTTTATTTACCTGTGTAATATCAGTTCAACACAATTAACTGTTCAAAAAAAAAAAAAGAAAATCATAAAGACACTTCCTGCAGGCCTACAACAGTCATATTTCGATTAAAAATTAAAGATATAAAATATAAATTTTGAAGCGTAAATCGTAATTATGACAAAAAATAAATAAGAAAAATTTTAATAATGCAATTTTCTTAACTCTAATTTTATTTTGTTTTCTTACCGAAGAGGGCGTAGCGATTGGCGCCATATTGAAAATTAAGAAATACAGTATAATAAATACATATTTACCGTGTCAGTAGGAATGTTATTAATTTATTGAAATATTTATTTAAAACAGGATTAATTCAATGTTTAGAATTAAAGTTGGAAATAGAACGTATCAGAAGCTGAGAAAAATATATTTTCGATATGAACGTTTTTATTGTAAAGTTGATAACAGTGAAGATAAAAAGAATCCGCGATTTAATCCATTGAATATTCAAATGCTATCTCCTTCTCTCCATTCACAAATATTCAAAAATTCACCACAAATCAAACAAGAAAGTATTAAAAAGAGCGTCGATCATCTGAAACACCATCAACTATGGGGAAAGGTAAGATAAAAGTGGCATTATGTTCTTTATTGAAGTCATTACTGTTTTACGATCGTACTGCATAACATACGAATCTATTGATGGTATCGATTTTTACATATATATAAGATATATTCCTCAGCTTGGATAATGACTGACGGTACTCTTATTAATACATCCATCCATCATGTGTCATCTCCTCTCTGGAGGTTGACTGCAATTACATGCTACCATTTCCTATGTTGTGCTTCTCTGGCACAATCCTCAATGTCCAGTAAAGTTCATTCTCTGATGTCAAACCAGGTTATTCTTGGTCTTCCTCTCTCTCTATTCTTCCTTCCAGAACTTCTTTTTTCTGGAGGATTTTGTCATGTAAAGGTGACCTAAAAAAGGCAACCTTTCTTTTCTTTATGATGGTCATTAATTCTCTATCCTGTCCTAGCATTTCCAAGATTCATCCATTTGTTTTTTTCTCTTTCCAGGAGATTTTTAAAATTCAGCAGTAAATCCACATCTCATAGGCTAGTAATCTTTGTTGAGTGTAGTGTTTCTCATTTCCCAGTGCTTTGTTTAATCCCCGGATTTTGAGAAAAAAGTGATCTGTTTCCTGGGATACAATTAAGTATTTTTAAGATATAAAATAAATCTCGAAATCAAATAATATAGTTATTTTTCATTTTTTAAGTAATTTAATACGTCCTTCAATCTCCAAAATAAAAATATTAAAAATTACTTTTGAATTATATAGAAATTTTTACAAATAGAAAAAATTTATTAAAGTTTGTTGTTGCAAACTGCTTACAACAAAAAAAATGCCTTTGAATTGAATTGAAAATTTAAAGAAAAAACTAAACTTATATCAAACTTCTAACTTAGAAGGTAATTTTCATTTTTTAACTAAAACATAATACAAAATATTATTGTAAATTTTTTAAATAAGATTTTAAAAAGCAAATATGAACAATACTCTGATCACTCAATCTAGTTCTTATTTTAGTAATGAAAAGTCCTACTACTGAGAATGCCCTTTTTGATTTAATTGATGTGGGTGGAATTGTCTTTAATGCATTTAAGAGAAGATGGATGTTGTGTTTTTTCACCTGTAGCTTCAAAGATTTCTAGTTCTTTTTCAAGATGCATTGCAGTACTTCTTTTGTTGTCTAGTATGCTTGATTTGTCTACCCTGGCTGATTTAATAGCATCATCAAGCTTATAGTCCGATAATTTGGCAGTTTGTTTGGCTTTAATAATCAGGTTTATGAAGAAAAACTTTATACATGCATACTTCATACTTGTTTGTATCCTTTCCCAATTTGCTCAATCCAGCATAATGCAGTTATTGAAGCTAATGGGCATAGTTAAAATTTAAGACAGCATTAGTGCAATTATTCTAGATATTACAGATTCTGACAAGTAAAACAATTTCAGAGTCCTGCCACAAATACTACATATTGATTATTAACAATCTGTGAAAAGCTAAAATTTAAAAAATTAAGCAGGCTTAAAATTAATAAATACAGATGTCTTCTGACAGTTTGACAGTTTCTATTTGCAAAACTTCCTCAGACTTAACACAAGATAAGAAAAAAGTGAACTTTTAAAAAATTTGTGGGATTTCCTGGGATGAGAAGAATTTTGCAGGTTAAAAAACAGACAGGATCCCATTAGATAAATCCTAACTTTTATATGTGTTAATTTTATATAGGTGTTAAATTTATATTTACCACTAATTTTTTGTTGTTATATATTGTTATGTTTGTGTCCCAATTTTTAAAAAATTAATATTTTGAAAAGTTATTCTGCACATTCCAATTTGGAATATCATTAATTTAAAGACCTGAGGCAGACCTTGAGTAAGGTTGAAAACATTTGTCAGAAATTTTTTACATTCAAAATTTGGATACTGAATTTTAAAGGTTTTTTTTTAATAGTGTATTTGTGCAAATGTGTATCATGCTGTTAACATATAACAACCATTTATTTATTATCTCTACAGAAGTGGGGTGCTTGTATACTTAAAGCCAGGTGTTTATTACTCAGCCTTCTCTGACATGGGGGTGCGTTTACTTTTTGCTAGCTTCCAAGCTCACCGAGCTGACACCTAGTGCAGCCTGACATCGTACTAGCATGCTTGTAAAAGTAGACACAGTAACGGATGCCGCCATCTTTGAACAAACTCCAAGCTCGTAAATTTTCTGAGCATGCCAGGAATGCTAGCAATGACATTATGAGTGTGAAAAGTAAACGTCATGCTCATTGGTAGCTAACAAAAAGTATACAGGCTGAGCGCGCTAGAGGCGAGATCAGAGCTAAAAGTAAATGCACCCATGGAGAACAGATGATACTAACAAGTCACCTACTATGGGTCAGATGTTGCTTGTGGGTCACTCTTTGCTTTATTTCTATCCATAGATAGACCTTACTGATCTGGGTGGTCTTACTGGAAATGTATGCTCCTTCAAGCATTACTCTATAGTTTGTTCAAACTACTAAACACTTTCACCTTGATGATGTACTGACTTGTGAGAGGTTTATTATTGACTTATTCCAAAACTGTGTTTTCTTTTAATTCTTTTTTACTTCACAACTGGGTGTATAGGTAGACACTGGCATCTTTAACATAACTCTTTATTCAGGAATATCTTACACACTGAAACGCATTTCAGGCATACTCCCCTCTTCTGTTGGCCTTTTCTTTAAGGCATTTGGTAAAGAGGTGCTAACTAACACACATCCTTTTTAACCTATCCCATGTTGAAATTTTTCTCTGTTGGTGTCACACCATGTTGAATTTTTGTTGATGTTAAACCTAACAAAAATAAATAAAAATCAAAACCTTTAAACAATCCAGCAAATCGTTTTTTGATATCTTAAAAACGCTTTTGAACACTTTAAGCGATCATCCTCAGTTATCATTCTGAATCAAACGAAGAATTCGAAATTTCGTAAAACAAAAATTCAAAAAGTGGTTATATAAATATACGTTAACATTTACCAAGCTTAAATAATTGCAAAAATTATACAAGATAATTAAAACAAAATAAAGAAATAAAATAAAATACAGTATTTTATTTTATTTTTTTTTTCAGTATTTATTTTATATTTATGTAACTTCTTTTTGAATTTTTGTTTTACGAAATTTCAAATTCTTCGTTCGATTCAGAATGATAACTGAGGATGATCGCTTAAAGCATTCGAAAGTGTTTTTAAGATATTAAAAAACGATTTGCTGGATTGTTTAAAGGTTTTGATTTTTATTTATAGTGTAGTTCCAGTACGAAAGTATTTTAATTAACTAACTAAAATTACATGTTTTTTAAAAAAATAATCGTATTGTCTGAAATTATATTTTGGAAGTTAGTTTTAATATAAAAATTATAACAACTAGCAACATTTAGTTTCAAAAATGTTCCAATGCTGAAACAAGATATCTCGGGTCCACAGGTTAAGGTCATTAGGTTGCAACCTGAGATATGTCGGGAATACCAGGGAGTAGGTTAAAAATACATATATTCAGACAGTGTACTGAACAGTTTCTGGATACAAATTCACTGAGTTCAGCATTAATAAAGTTCCTTTAGTATTAACACAAGCACTTTCGACGAGTGTATAACCATTGTCTTCAGGTGAAAAGAACGTTTGTTTCATTAAAATTTGTTCTTTTCACCTGAAGACGATGGTTATACACTCGTCGAAAGTGCTTGTGTTAATACTAAAGGAACTTTATTAATGCTGAACTCAGTGAATTTGTATCCAGAAACTATACAAAGCTTGGCGTGAGTTTTTAAATTTAACTTTTTAGTGTACTGAACACACTTCAGTGTACTGTTGGGAAATTTTAAGTGTAAATATGTATATTTTTAAAATATGTTTATTAGTTAGCACCTCTTTACCAAATGTCTTAAAGAAAAAGATGACGGAAGAGGGGCATATGCCTGAAACACATATCGGTGTATGAGATCTGAATAAAGAGTGATGTTAAAAGATGCCCAGTGTCTACCTATGCACCCAGTTATGAAGTAAAGAAAGAGGTTTATTATTATTATTATTGTTATGATACACAACAAAACAATAGTGTATCATCACTGGTTGGAGTTGGACTTTATGACATTTTGAGTTTTTCCTAAGAACCTAGGATTACGTTATGTATTGGTGGAGTATGTGCACAGATCCAAGCAACATGGTTTTTGTAATTGACAGTTGGAGATTTTATCAATGTTTATCTGTTGTAAGTGTCTCTCCAAGGCTTTTTAGGATGGCATCTAATTTGTTATTATCACTAGAACCACAGTTGCAAGTGTATGCCAGAGTCACTGGACTTTAATTTTGAGGTTTTCATAAATACTGATTTTCACAGACAATGCACATTTTCTTCTTTCACAGATTGTCTCTTCACTCAGTTTCCCTGGGCAGATATAGTCTGTCAATGTCAATATATGGTGTAATGAATAGTGAATGATCATCAGTTATTATTTATTTTTATTATTATTTTGTTTATTTAATAAAAATACAAATAGTTATACAGTAGAACATCAATTATCCACATACCAATCAACCAAAACATCAGTTAACTGAAAGTGTTCCAGTTGGCAAATTCAAATTTCCTCTAGGACTATGGCATTGCAGCACTCTTCCTTTCCCTGCCAAACTGAACTGTAGGCCTAGTTTAATGTATTACATTATGTAAGGTATGTATTTGTAAGATGTGTGATACAAATTACATACAGTACAGTTTTGTGTTTAATATATTTTTTGTAAATGATCAGTTATCCGAACAACCCCAGTCCCGATTGTTTCGGATAATCGATGCTCTACTGTATAACTTTTTCTTTCAAATTATTATTCCATGTTCAAGTTTTTCATTATTTTTATTTTTTAGGAAACATCCGTTCTTCCAGATATAGAATGGAAACTGCCTAAATTATTTGGAAACAATATTGATGAACATTTTCAATATCTTGGGAATAGATTTTCATCTGAATATAGGAAACTTCTAGAAATTCTAATACATGCTGAGCTTCCAGAAAAACCCCAAAAATGGGAATTTATAAAAGGATGGGTCAGATATTCAAATGGCAAAGTAGAATCTGTTGATTATCCTCTGGAATCAGCTCTTGTATTTGATGTTGAAATTTGTTTGAAAGATGCACCATATCCAACATTAGCAACTGCAGTTTCGAATGAAGCTTGGTAAAAAAATTTTTTTTTAATATTCAGTAGAATGAAATTATATGTAAACAATCATTTAGTTCAATTGTTCTCTATCTGGGTGCAGGAGACTTTTTATAGAAGCTTGAAAAAGTTACCATTATGATTATGACTACAACATGATAATTTCATTATCAAAATTTGATTTTATTTAGTGCTATCTCTGTGTGTTATTTTAATTTTGTTTTGTTCAAAATATAATTGTGTAAAAATCTTCTAAGAATATCTAGAATAAAATACATCCTAAGAAAATTATGGGTCAGTATGTTTTTACAAAATGTGTAGGAGACAAAGGTTTTTTACCAAAAAAGTGGGCATCACTTTAAAAAAGTTTGAGAACCATTGACCTAGTACAATTTATTAAAATTAAATCAGATATCTAAGTGCCAGATTTATGATCTCATTTGAGCTTCTAATTTAATTAACTGTGTAACTTGCCTAAAGATAGGCAGTTAATTATCAACTTGTATCAATATTAATAATTAAAAATTAAATTTAAATAAATTAAATAATTTACAATAATCTGAAAGGAAAAATCAACTCAGAATGGTATGCAGAAGATGCAGGTTCAAGCTCAAACACAAACTCAAAAGATGTGTTTCCTCTTTGTCTGATCTTTGTTTCCAGGCCTACAGTAAATAAAGTCATACCTTTAGACAAATTATATAATATATTTAATTAATTAAATTAGCAGCCTTATAAATTTAGAAATTAGAAATTTAGTTTAATTATATTTTATTT
Organism: Centruroides sculpturatus; assembly: GCF_000671375.1. Taxonomy (NCBI): domain Eukaryota; kingdom Metazoa; phylum Arthropoda; class Arachnida; order Scorpiones; family Buthidae; genus Centruroides; species Centruroides sculpturatus. Next base: position 610,320 of record NW_019384716.1, on the reverse strand, counting down.
ATAGTAAATTAGTCATTATATATATGTATAATAATTGCTAATTATTGTATGCAATGGTTATAATAATAATTTTTATTATTGATTTTTGACATGAAACTTTTTAATAATAGAGTTTTAATAATGTGAAATATTTGAATTTGCTGATGGTAAAAGCTAAGTTAATATTGATATAAATGCAATAAAATTATTTTATCAAAAATAAAATGAAAGCTAACTTTTTTTGTGTTTTTGAGAAGTTAACAATAAGCAACAACTTTAATTTTAATTCAACCTTAATATAGTAAAACTTCTAAAAATGACACTCCCCCTATCAAAGATCTATCTTCTAATATGATCAGTTTTCTCTAAGTAAATTTTTTGGCCATATGATCAATTTGATTTCCTTTGAAAAGGAAATCTTTATCACCCTCTTACAGCAGTAGCACAGTGCAAAATACACTCTTCTAAATGACCACATGTGCTGCAAATGTGATTTAAAAGTAAAATAATTCATTTATATATATAAATGAGGATGTAAGGAACCAAGTCCGAGCATTATTTTTATTTACTTTTATTTTGCTTTTTATTATATTTTTGTTTGGGGCTTATGTTTTGTTAGGACGAAGATTTCCTCACCATTCACCTTAGAAACTTAAAAATAGAAGAGAAACCAACTCACCAACGAGAGAAAAGCGTTGTAGAAAAAATTCGCGCACACTTGCGCTCCCGCAAGTGTTGGGATCCTTATTAATATGCTGGATGAAATTCAAAAACAATATGAAAGTGAGAATGTTTTGAAGTGCATGAAGATAATGTGAGGTAGCAGAAATTCCTATATTTGAACTAGACTTTAATATTAATATTGTTCGAGTTACATAACAATTGTTGTTTGTAGCTACCTGAGTAAGTTTCTCATTACATTTTCTTGAAGGCAACATGACTCTTTCTTGTGATCTTTTAACCTCTGCACGGTTGAATTTGTCCGTGAATATCGCCAGAGACGGCCGAAAAGAGTCATTCGCTGTTTTAGTCCTCAGAGAGGAAAGAAGTCGTAGCCCATTCCATAGGATAACCTTTATCAACAATCATTTTTTTTTGTGTTAGTGCACGATAGAGCCTGGATATTTCAACGGGACATTTTGACTGGATATTTCACTCTTGGACAAATCCTGAAAAAGCCTATAAGAAGAACTATTACCTGGTTCTCCGATTTGATGCGACTTTGATTGGGATAGCTATTACCATAGGTATTTATCACCATGCGAACCTTATGTGAACTCTCTCTCTCCGCGACAAAACTTTAGAACCTCTGTATCTTATCTAATTTATTTTTAATTAAATCCTTGTTAAGTGTTAATTGTAGTTCAAGTCTCTTCCACATGCTGTCTCTCAATCGGCTGGCATTACGAATCTGTCTGTCCATTTACGGGACTGCTCGCACAACAGTGTGATGTAGTAATTGCCGTCTTGGCTTCTGTGTTCCGATAAACACTGTGGTGTCAGTCCTGACAGGGTACTAAAGAGGTGCCGACCCGAAAGGTCACAATAGAAATGAAACATTAATTCTGGATTACATGAAATAAAATGTTTAAAAACTAGAAATAATAAAATCATTCATCATTATGATCAAATCATTATGATAAAATCTCTACAGTTTGGTGTGTATTGGTTGAACTGATGTAGAACTTTCTTTGTTTCAGACATGTCTATTTTAAAATTTTTTGAATTTTGAACCTATTTGATTCAATTTTAAAAAATGTGTTCTGTCAATTTATATTTGAGAAAACCTGACAATGTTCATAGCATAAAATATTTTTGTTTTTTATTACTGATTTCTTGGTGTTTTTGTGTTATTCAGAGAGTTAACAATATTAACTGTAGATATTTATAATAACTGAAATTATAATTTTGTGTTGATTAAATATAAAATAGTTGTTAAAAATCAATTTAAGTATTAATTACTATTTTATTTAGGTATTGTTGGTGTAGTGAAAGACTTGTTAATGAGCAGTTTTCTTGGTCAAAAGGCATTACTTTGGCTGATCTCATACCATTAGAAATACAAGGAAATGTTAAAGCATCAGGAAAAAAAGATTGGTCAGAAAAAATAGTAATTGGTCATAATGTAATGTTTGATCGAGCTTTTGTAAAAGAGCAATATTTCGTTCAGGTTTGTGTAAAAATTTTAATTTAAAAAGAAATAAATTAAAATAATCTTAGTAAACATTTATAGTTGTACATAAAATAATTGTCTTTATAAACAATAGAAATTTTTTAACATTATAATAGTCTCTTCTAATTAGCAGAATAAGATTATCAAATTATAAAGTGAAAATGTAAATTAAAAGAAGTATTATGATAATATTGGGTATATTTGGCAATACCATGAATGAGATTTCATGACATTATGAGGTGGCCATGCTTGTTACTGTCCTGCTCTGTTGCAAAAAGTAATGAAATATTGAGCATTTACTTACTATAGACTTGATGATAACATTTAAAACTCTAACTAAATTAATTAATAAAAAATATTTGTACTTAATACTCAGTACTTGATTTAAATAACAATAACAAGATAATGATGCATTCATCAGTGATATGTGAAAGTTAGATGCTGTCAATTTATGGCATTATCTAACTTTTCATTCTACTTCTCACAAATTCTGTTCTCATTTGATCACTCATATAATTTAGATATTAAAAATATTCTTGAAATCAGAAAAGTTGTGTTTGTTTAAGATTATATAAAATCTGAATAATTGTAATTGATCATAGAAAAATAGATAAATACAATTTGAAAATATTGAGAAGATTTCTATTTAGAAAACATCTTAATTTAGCAAAATTCTATAATTTTATGTTATTTCTAAATATTGAATTAATGTACAGGTAACCCCGTATAACACAGCACTTCAATAGCACAGATTCACTCTAACATGGTTTGAGAATTGGGTACAACATGAAATATAATAAATTTTCGCATACTTAAATACTAATAGTTCATGAAAATTTATTATTTTCATGAACTATTAGTACTGAAGTATGTAAATTTTCTTTTCCTGCCTTCTGTTGATACACATGATCCTTCTCAAAACTTGTTTCAGTGTTGCCAGATGTTTTCCCTTATTCCATACTTGCTTTATTCTTCATAAGTCCTTAACACCATATAAGGAAATTTATAAAGATCTTTTAACTAAAAGCAAGCAATCTAAAATAGCATATTTTTTGCAAAATGCATGGATCTGAAGATAATGCAGAAAAATGCTCAGAGGATAAGGATATCTTGCCAAAAAAGAAAACATCCTTGGTTAATAGTGCTTAGTGATAACGAAGAAAACATTGTTTAATTTATATTAATATGTATCACTTAAGAAAATTTTAATAAAGATATTTATCTTAATTATAAAAATATAATAGCATGTTTATTAATTTTTGGAACCTAACCCCCCTTTTCGTACTAGTTCTTTGTTTTGTATAACACGGATTCGCATAACATGGCAATTTTTTGCATGTACAATCAGCTTTGTATTACCTGTATGTACAATCAACTTTGGAGTTAAGAAGACAGATTGATTATATAGTGAAATATCTTAGAGGAGTATTTCTTAACCTGTGGTCTACAATGATAGGGTAGGTGGACTGCAAGTAAACTTAAATTAAAGCTTTGTTCAATGCTGATTCACTTTTAATAATTTACTTCCAATTTAATTAATTATGTTTCCATATGTGTTCAAAATATTTTTTTTGAATTTATTACGTTATAAATGGTACAGTATATCCCAAATGTTGGTAATACCCACATAGATTTAAAAAAAAAATTAAGTGTACAAAACTTAGTGGTCTATAGAATTTTTCAGACATTTTACTGGTCCTTGGGCTTACAAATGTTGAGAAATGCTGTCTTAGAATACTAAAAGCTAAAGTAATGTGTAATGTTTGAAAATTTATTTTAATTTTAGAATTATTTAAAAATATATAATATAATTGTCTAAAAAATGAAATGGTAGTATTTCTTGTTTATTATTTGAAGATTTTTCAATTTAAGAATTTAGAATGAATGTAAACAACTATATGAAATTAACTTGAGAAACTGAATCTTTAATTAGCCATTATCAAGTTCAAGTATTTGAACTATTAAATTTTAGAACATTTATTCAAAAAATTATTTGAATGTATGAACATCATATATTTTATATCAGTATATTTAAAAATTAATACACATTATTATTTCAAATTTTAAAAAATTAAAAATTACATAAAAGTAGATAAAAAAGTAGGTCTTAAGTAAAGTCTTAATACACCAAATTTTGACTTTTATTTATTTTCTGCCAACGAACAATAATTTTGAGCTGTCAAGTGATGCTTTTTATCAGTTTTAGTTTTGATAACAGCAGAATCATTTGCAAAAATTAATTTAAATTGTCTTTTGTCTGCTTAATTTATTCCAGCAATTTAATACATTTGGTTTTATATTGTATAAAGAGTCTGTGAAGATGGATTGTTTGAGTTGAAATCACTTGGATACAATAAATATGAATTATTGTTGTAATAAAATAAATATTTTTTTTAATAAAGCATAACAGTAATGTTTTTGAAAATTTATAAATACTTTTTACAATATTATAAAGTAACAAATGATTATCTATTTTTAATAAAATTAAAAATATTTTTCAGGGTACAAAATTAAGATTTTTAGATACATTATCACTGCATATGTGTGTTTCTGGATTAACATCTACTCAGAGAGCTATGTCAATGGCTTACAAATCTAAGAAAAAAGATAATTCAGAAAATGATTTATCTCCTTTGGTAAGTATAATTACTGAAATATAAGGTATAGTACATGTTATTTTAACAATAAACTATTATTATTAAAATTTTATTTTCTTAATTTTATTTATTTATAATCCCATACAGATGTGGTTAGATATCAGTTCATTAAATAATTTGGCTGATGTCTATTCTTTATATAATGAAGGAGAGCAAATTAATAAAGATCCTAAAGATATTTTCATTACTGGCACTTTGAATGATATCAGAGAAAATTTTCAGGTATTTTTCTAAATTTAATATTAATTATAATTTATATTTAAGAAATCTGTGAATTACAATTCAGATGTTTTCAGGAAGAATTATAAAAATTTAACTGTTTCTAGAACATTGTCTAATCTATATATATAAAAATAAATGAATGTATGTATGTCTGTCTGTCTGTATGTCCTTCATGCATTATCACACCGTTTATCCGATTGCCATGAAACTTTGGGAAGTTGTTTAATACACTCCCATGAAGGTTTCTGCCATAGTACATTTATCCTATGATAGATGGCGTGAGTGTATATGAGCATTTCATTTGAGTTTAATCGATTTTAAATTGTGAAGACCATTTCCCCCTCCAAAAAATATCTCTATATATGCATTTGTGAACTGTTATTTATGATATTTGTAATAATTTTTGTTTAGTTACTTTATTTCAACTATTTTCTGCTAATTATATATTCGCTCGAACTTTGTTAAAACCTTAACTGTATCCTGAACAACAACCAAAGTTATAGAAGGAAATTCACCTATTTTACCGATCTAGGGATCCCCCTTTTCCAAATTTTAATATCAACTCAAAATAATTTAAAAAGACAAATTACAATAAAATGGTTTATTATCCAACTATCAGAAATTTCACAACATGCCAAGGAAGAGAGGAAGAAGCAGTTAAATAATTAAAATTGTAAAGGATTAAAAAAAATATATAAAAATGGGAAATATCGCACTTCTGACAATCGCTGCAAGTGTGTGGGCTAGATTTGGAGGATCCGTGCTTCTCACATGGACAACTGTATGTGGCCAGCTCATGCGTCGGAAAACCTTCTGATTTATTCGTGTACACACCAGATGAAAAACAAAAAATATCGTGTACCCACAAGCACTCCAATAAATAAATAGAATTGAAACAACACTTTGAAATGTTTTCCGATGAAAATCAATAATAATAATAAGTTTCAATAAAAATGATAAAATGTAAATTGAATTTTATTATAATGAGTTTGCTTGAATTTTGTTTCTTCTGAGATCGCAGCAATGCGCGACAGGTAAGCTAGTGTGTTAATAAGAATAACAATTCATTGGTTTTTTAATTGCTTTGGCAAAACATGGTAAAGAGTTTATTCTTTTCAAATATTTACCTTTAATTAAAATAAATGGTTTACTCTTAACTTTTTAAAATTGAAAAATTTGATAAAATCTATTTTGCTTGAAGAATGAAATTAGAATGAAATGAGACTTGTATTGATGCACCCTATGAAATACATTTTAAATTTGCTGTTTGGTACATAATGTATATTTTAAATTGTAAGGTTCCATTAAGATTCCATTATTCTATGCTTGAAGAAGACAATCTGTAATTTGTTGAGGGTACTTGTAGTAATATTTCAAGTAAAATAATAATGCCGATAGACAATATTAATATGAATTCACAGAAACTTGTAAATGAGGATATGGTTCTTAAAAACAACAAATAAACATGTAAAATGGCAAAACTGTATTTGGGACAAGAGTATGTCTGAGAGACAGAATCACTTTGATGCTCAAGGCAGGTCTCGTTCTCATTCTCCTATCTTCTTTGATATCGCTGCTTTTGGGCATGATCGTTCAAACTTTGCCAGCCATGATACATTTTCAATGAAATTGACCTATCTAATTTCAAAATTTCTCTCCGTTGTGTGTCGGCCCAGGTTGAATTTTTGTTGATGTGTAACGAAAAGTTCCCATTTTTGAAAAAAATAATTGTGGCTATTGTATCATCTGAAATTATTTTTTTATTTTGCACAAGCAATATACACAGTTTAACTTGATTATAATGTCATCAAATGTAATGACAACCCTAATATAATGTCAAATTTTTATCGGTCCTACAATTTTACTTTCGGATAATCGATGCTCTACTGTATAACTTTTNTTGATGTGTAACGAAAAGTTCCCATTTTTGAAAAAAATAATTGTGGCTATTGTATCATCTGAAATTATTTTTTTATTTTGCACAAGCAATATACAGTTTAACTTGATTATAATGTCATCAAATGTAATGACAACCCTAATATAATGTCAAATTTTTATCAGTCCTACAATTTTACTATACTAGATAATGTTAAAAAAAAACCCACTTGTAAAGACATAAAACCGTTTTAACATCATATTTGAAGCACTCCCAAATTTACAAAATTAGATTACAAATTTTATTTAATATAGAAGAAACTATGTGTTCAATTCTAAGGTCAGAGTTCACTTCTTAGAAAGACTGTGGATGGTACTCTCCCCTACCTACCTTTGGTGGGGAGTTTTGCCTGTTTGTAGAAGAGGGTCGCCATTTTGTATTTTATTTTGACTCGATTCTCAGTCCCCTGACTACCTACGAGTCTGGATTTTTTTATGCGCAAATGATTTGGGCACTTAATACTCTGTACCAAATATCAACTCTCGACATGTTCTCCTTCATACTTCTATGCTGGTAAGAAAATCGGGCAGTACAATTTTATAAACAAGACATAGTCTTGTCAATAACTTGATATTGAAAGGAAACATAAAACAGATTTTTTTTAAAAATAGAGTATAGAAATAAACTTTATTACAGTAAGGTACTTGTAATTTTCAAAAAAATACTGTGTTCATGTACAATGCAGTATATTTATACTCTATGTGAAAAAATTGAAAGATTTTGAGTAGAAATGGAATCTAAAGTTGATTGTTTTCCTTTTTTCTTTCATTGTTTGCCTTCCATTTGAAAGTAAAACACGAAAATGCACTAATTTTATTTCAGTTATGTAATCTGAGTTGTAGAAATGTTGAAGAGAGCCGGCACTGTGCATAAACAGTGCCGGCTCTCTTCAACATTTCTACAGCTTCTTTCATATTGACAACAGTGGATGACTGTGTTTCTTCTTCATTACTTTAAACTAGAAAATTTTGAAATTACCTTTTGTAGAGAATTTTGGAATTTTGTAGTTTAAAACCTTAGGCAAAGTTATAAAAATAAGCCAAAAATGTTTGTATATTCATTGATTAAACCCATTTATGGAAAAGTGTGACTGGTTTTGATTTTACAAGTTATCTATTCCAGCTTTGATTTTGGATTTTTATTGCTTATTTTGCCTGTAGAGATAGGAATAAAATACCATATTTCATTGCAAGTAGAAATTCAATGGCAATTGATAGTTTAAAATTTATTAATTCAAACACTTTTAAAATTTGGGGGAAAAATTGCATGATATATTTGAATCTACAATATAATGATGGGCTACTTTACAAACTACACATAAATGAGTAACAAAATTAAACATAAAAATGAAAGTTTATTTCATGCAATTGCAATGAATTTTTTTGCTGTTTAATGTGACTGTCACTCTCATTGCATTTGGTTGTGCAGTGATGCACTGCCACCTGTTGTGTGTTGTGTAGTAAAGCAGTTACCTGTCATATACAGTTACCAAAATATCAAGTGGAATCCCACTTGATATTTTGGAATGCACTAAAAGGCAATAATAAATATTTATTGTGTGCTACAACTTTGTAATCAACAATACCTATTTTCATTAGGGGCTAATGAAAATAGGTATTGTTGTCCCCTTCCAATGGAAGGACTAGAAGGGAGAGAAATTCAAACCATAATTTAGCACATGCATGACAGTATATATCAGCAAGAGATCTGCAGTGATTGTTCAATTGATTTTTGAAATTATTGACTGGGGGAAGACTTTTATTATCACCTTTTATTCTAATAATTGAATAAATACTCAAGAAATTATATTTAGATAAGTTTTAATTATACATTATTAGAATCTTAAAATATATTTAGTGATTAAAATTTTTTCCTTATTACATGAACAAATCCTTCAATTGGTGCATATATTATACTTATAAAAATGTTTTAATTGTTAATAGTATTAACTACATAATATTTCACTATTTGATTGAATTAAGTTTTATAATTAATATTTTAAAAGTTAGTAAGTTAAATAGTGTGATGATTTCTTAGATATCCACAGGTTTCTTTTTTTCCCTTTTTTATTTATTTTTATATGTATTTATTTTACTACAGGAATTAGTTTCATATTGTGCAAATGATGTTTTTGCTACCCATAAAATTTTGCAGAAGTTGCTTCCTATATTTTATTCAAGGTAAATCTGCTAAAATATTATTTAGTTTTTCTATCCTTAAAATAAATGCTATTTCATACAATTTATTAGAACAAGTAATTGGAAAGCTGCTTAACTGTGGAAATAAAATAGTTTTTTGAGTAATACTGTAAAAGCTTGATATTATGAAACCCAATATAATGGACTTCATGTCATTATGGACAGCTGATATTCATCATGAAAATTATAAGAAAACTCATTTGCTGTAGTGAATTCCTGCTGCTATGGACTATTTTTCAGGTCCTGCAGATCACTGACCTTCTGTTATACCAGACTATATAGTCACTATATATTTTATCATAGTCATGATTTGAATCAATAGAAAAACTACAACAAGCTTTTCTTAACTTGTTGATTGCCAACTTGTTACAACTAAACTGCTCTCATGATGCCATCCTGATTTTGTATACTTGTATTGTCTATTTTATTGTGAATTGATTTAATTTTTATTAGTGATGTAATGAATATTCTGTTACTATTCAGTATTCGGCCTATTTTTCGCTATTTGACCGAATATGTAATCACTATTCGGCCGAATACCAAATACCTAAAAACAGGAGTAAGAAATAACAAAAACACAGTAAATTAATCATTTTGGTATTTAGATTTAATGTTATTGGGTTAATGTTGTTTGTTTATATATATTTATAACTTATAACATGCACAAAATAAAAAAAGAACATAGTATTAGTCACTTGTATTCACAATTTATAATTACAAAGATCAGCACACGTACACACCTATTCATTTGAGAATCGTCGCACATCTGAGGGTCTGACCCTGCCTACCTATCTTTTTAAGCGCTCGTCTTTGCTCTTTCCTTTCTCTTTCCTCTATCGCTCTAGTCCACATATGCCTATGCATACATCATAATACGCCCTCACGATACTTTCAATTCGTCATTTTTCCGCCATAGATTTCCCATTTTACAATTACGTGACTCATAGCCTGGTGATAATGGAGAAAAGAGACAGATAGCATGTTGGTATAAGTAACAGTTATGATTTCACAGATTCGAAACAGCTTGGTAGCCTGAATGACCCCAGGCTTTCGCCCGTGAACACTAAGTGACTTTCATTACAAGCATTTAGCTTTCCGAAGTCTATGACAACAATTGTTTGGCATTCACGGCCGCAAATTTCGCGCCAATAAGCTGCCTCAACTTGTTCAAGGCAGCTTATTGAGCATAATCAAACAAGTCGATTATGTTATAAACTCAATTTCATATTTATTTTCACATTTTCACTTTGTGGTCCTTCTCTGTTCTTTTTCCGTTATTTACATGTTAGGTCATTTCATTGTTATCCACATTTGATATCATCACTTATCACATACTGCCATGACACTCTTGTCTGAACTGTCAATAATTAACGCAATTGACGAAGCGTAGTGATAGTGGGCCAATAGAGAGCAGAGTCCTTGCCATAATGTGGTTTGCATGCCAATTTTCGTACATGCGTTAATCAAGCCTAATAGTTTGGCCGAATATACTATTCGTTGCAACACTAATTTTTATTTTTTTCAAAATTAATTTTTCTATTCTGTAAGGCTAGAATTATTTTTAATTATTCTTATAAATGCCAACCGTTTAAAACTTATATTTATATTTTACAAGTATGATAGTATAGCATGCTGTAAATTAGATTGCTTTTCTACTTGTAATAGGGGTCCTAATAGAAACTGTCACCTATGAGTTAACTTGTAAGTGACAGTTTCTATTTGTTAATTTGGCAGTCAACATGCATGTTAAATACAACAGTTCTAAAGCTTTTTGATAGAACACCAAAAAAGTAAAATAGAAAGTTTTATACTATCCCTGTTATATTCTACACTCACTCCACCTAATACAGACAATGACCACAACTTCACCTATATCAAGGTTTCGAATGCCATCTGTTCATTCATTGATAACAAAGCCCCATGTCTTGACAGCATAACCACTAGGATAAAACATGCATTTGATGCCAATCTTACAGCGTTTGTAATTTTCTTCAGTATCTGCTTGAACACTGGCCTTTTTCCTACTCAGTGGAAAAAGGCTAGTGTCAAATTCATTCCCAAACCCACCAGTGTAAACACTTACAAAAAACACAGGCTGATCTGCCTTCTCCCAATTCTGGAAAAAGTGTTAGATGGTCTAATGATTAATAGGATCACATGGCATCTAAGCAAGTGTAAAGCCCTGCATCAGAATCAATTTGGCTTCTTTAAAAACAAAGGTACAGTAGATGCCATCCATCAGGTCGTTAACTACATTCACCAGGCTAAACAAAACCATCAGCATACCTCAATTATCATTATTGACTTTAGAGGTGCCTTCGATTATGTCTGGTGGCCTTTTATCCTGCTCACATTACATACTCATCACTGCTCTCAAAATCTTTACAAACTTCTTCAGTCCTATCTTAGTGACAGGAGTGCAGGTTTTTATACAACACAAAATAACCTAGTCATACCCATCACTTGAGGCTGTCCTCAGGGGTCCAGGTCTGGTTCTGGTCTTTGAAACATAGCCTAAACTCTATTTTGCACTTAAACGACACACTGCCTCCTGGCTCTCTCATACAGGGCTATGTGGACAACACAATTATTCTAGCTTCACACAGCAACAGTGAACGCTTACAGGACATATGCAACAACATTCTCAATAACATTCACCAGTGGAGTATTAAGCATAGCCAACCCATTAACACAGACAAATGTGAAAGCATGATAGTTGGTAGGAATGTGCCACTCGTCAGAAAGCTTACCCTTCGAATAGGTACTCACAGAATGAAGTAAACAATGGAAATTAAATATTTAGGTGTTATTTTTGATAAGAGACTTAACTTCACATCCCATATCAAATACATTATGGACAAAGCTAAAAAGATGGCCAATGCCCTCATTAGTATTGCTAGGAACATATGGGGCCTTGGCCCCAATGATAATAAGCTCATTAACAGGGGTGCAATTCAGCCAATACTCCTCTATGCCATACAGGTTGGGGCCACATGGCTGCCAAAGTCCATAACCATCAAAAACTGTTATCTGTTCAAAGGATTGCAGCTCTTTGCATTTGGAAGGCTTATAGGACTGCACCCACTAGTGCCCTTTTGGTAATGTCAGGATTGACCCCTATCGACTTAGAAATTAAATGCATTATTTGGCGGGAAAATCTTGTCACCTTACCCTGGTGAGATTATAGCAACTTGGATGTTGACAAAATGATTAGAGTAGGTAAGATTACCACCAGTTTGACTTTGCTGAATTTTTTGATATCATCAATCATCAACAAAAATACCCTCCCGACTTATGATTACCACTCTTCCCATCAGCTTGCCTCTGACATTTACTTCGAAGATCCAGGTGATCATCCCATGTTTAGGATTTACACTGACGGTTCCAAGATGGGTGATGATATGGGTGCTACTTTTGTAGTTTACTCTGACTTAGGCTGTGAGCATCACAACACTTGCTTCTGTTTAGGTACACACTGCTCAATAGCACAGGTGGAAACTTTAGCTATTTACATGAGCTTAATTCACATAAGGTGTAGGAAAGACAAAAGACACTACTAACACTATTGCATTTATTCTGACAGTAGGGTAGCTTTACGCAGGATTGCAAAGTCTGATAGCTGCTTAAAACTCGTCCATCTCATACACCACATTCTCAGACACTTAGACAACAACATTAGAATAGATTTCCAATGGGTCCTGGGACATGCGGGGGTTCTCGGTAACAAGAGGTGCTGACAATCTTGCCAAAAAACAAGCTGCAAAGTCTTCAGTCACTAGTACTTTCATTTACATTCCTACCTCGTACATCAACAATCATGTCAAGAAACAAATCTTCATTCTCTGGCAAGACAGCTGGGACCATGACATCACTGGTAAGATCACCTACACTTTTACACCCATGGTTGACACTACTGTGATTCTTTGCCACTTTTACCCTAGTTACTCCCTCACTCAGCTACTTACGGCAACTTTAAGCAATACTTGCACAGATTTAATTGCTTCAGTTCCCACCAATTTTAATATTAATGTAATTAAACATAAAAAATACTTAAAACTGAGAAAAAATGAAAGAAATGTGTTAATTTTGAAGAAAAAGTTTCAAACTTTATTTTCCATTGTCTCGCCTTTCTGTGAAATCTGACACTGATGAGTCATTGTGTTTACAGGTGGATGACCTTGAGAACAGCTGGTGTTGGATTTCCCAGGACATTCTCATAGAAGTTTCGGGAGGCAAAGGGTTTATAGTAGGGTGAATACTAGCTGGCCGTATATTTTAAAATATTTTTAAAAAATTACGTTTTTTATTGCGATTTCCGATCCCCCGACTTAATTAAACGTATATATAATAAAATATATTAATTAAAAAAATTAAAAAACTATTGGAGGTTGTTTTTGATATCAGAAAGTAGCTTTAAATAACTTTACCGAAGGAAAATCCATGCACTAGAACTTTAGAACAATGAATGAAATTTGATATCAAACTCCCATTAAAAAACAATTAATTGTTAATCATGCGTCATTAAAGGTAGATTAAAATCACAATAAAATTTTTTCGCGCAGGTAAAAATTTTTGAAAAAAATTGGAGACCTAAAAAACATCCAAAAATTGAAGGAAAAAAATTTTTTTTAGGGGCGAAAGGACCAAGTTTTCTGTAACGCTATGTAACCTGCCTGAGTTAACTCGGGCGAGGAACTAAAGGGTTAACTTAACCTTGGGGACAATCCACAATGTGATTGTGGTATTCAGGACCAAACACCACTTCACTTAGTTTTTCGCTGCAGTAGGTACAATCAGGGATAGTTTAATGAGAGCTGCATTTCTTGAAGGGTACAACTGGCCTTGCCACCTGCACCAACTCATTCACACGTGTACAATGTCCCATCATCTACTCGCATTCATATCCCTTAGTGGAGCTCTTGAGAGCACTCACTCCGGGGGCATGGATGGCAATTAGCTTTTCCTTGCTTTGTTTCAACTGTCGGTATATAGCTGCCTTTCAACTTTGTATTTTAATTCTTATTTTCTGTTTTCTTTTTCAGTCTAAATTTGGTTAGTCCTAGTTGTAAGTTAGATTAGGGACGCTTAGCTTGGTTTCCATTAGGTTATGACAGGTTTGGTTAAATTAGATTAGGGTTTGTTAGCTTTAGTTGTCTGGTTAGGTTCATCCTAGGTTATGGTAGGCTAGTTTAGTTAGTGAGTTAACTTACTCACTAACTAAACTAGCGTTAACGTTTAAAAAACTAAACTAGTTAACGTTTAAAAAAATAAATAAACAAAATTTTGGGGTCTTGCTTGTTTGTTTCTGTTGGTCTGTTAGTCTTGTCTAGTTTGTCAATGCTTTCGTTTGCTTTTCACACTGTCTGTCTAGCTGTTAAGTAGTATTAAGATTTGCAATTGCATTCAGTTTTATTAGTATTAAGTAGATATAAGTCTTCCTAATACAGTAGAGTCTTGAAAACTTGGCCTAATGTGGACCGAAGGGTGGCCGAGTTTGTGAAAATGCTGGGTTGTCGGGAATGGGGTTAAAAAAAATAAGTATGAGTGTTTCCTCAGAAAATACTGTACTGTACTTGTATGTATTGTTTACTTGAGAATACAACAGAGAATAAACTGCCCAAATAACCTTAAACAAAGGAAAAGTATGTCCTTTATGAAGGCATAGAGCCCTTACTATATGAAAATGAAAATTAATGAATACACTGTGTACAGTAATTTACCTGATAAGACAGACCTCAGAAAAATACTTTGAGGCATAAAGCTGTCTATAATGAAAATTAATTAACTAAGGATTTTTTTGCCCTGCCAGGGTGTGGCCGAGTTATCCGGACTGCCATGTTATCGAGTACCGAGTTTTCGAGACTCTACTGTAACAGCCACTTGGCAATAACTTCTACGCTTAACTATTTGTGGTGGCACTCAATTATTGGTGTTCGCTATACTTGGATTTTCTTTTAGACCCTTTGGGGGACTATGGCCTTGCAGCGTAAAAACTGCATGCCAACATCAAACATAGAGGGTACTGTAGCCATATGTATGGCCATTGTCTTTCTTGTATGTATGTATCCCTGTTATACAGTTTAGGCTACATAATAAGGTAAAATTTTAAATTAAATAAATTACATGAGTAGCAGCCTTTTTTTACTCTGTTTTACAAACACTTTAATTATAAGTAATTTTTTCATGTATGCAAGTTTGGTGCAGGTGACACTTACTCCAAAGTTGAAAACCGGCTTTTAAAATGGATAGAAAATGCAAATGTTGAAGGAATTTTATTGAATGGTTCCCAGATACATGAAAAAACTATGAAGATTGAAGAATGACTTCAGCTAGACAGCTTTAAGGCAAGCAAAGGATGGTTTTCTACATTTCAAAACAATGCTATTACCTGTGTAACTGTGTCTGGGGAATTAAGTTCAGCAGACAAAAATGCAGCAAAAAAATGGATAACAAATAAGTGGTCTCTAATATTACAAAAGAACAAGCCTGAATTATGTTTTGTTTCTTTCTAAAACAGAAATTGTTTTATTTAACAGTTACAGTTGTAGCTAAAAAACTATTTTCTTAAAATATTCTTAAAAATATTTCAAACAAATAATAAGAATAATGTTTTTACAAGTTTAATAAAAATTGGTTTACATACTTTACAGCTGAAATTTTGTCCATTACATAATTGATTTTAGTCCACTATATTGACATACAGTAATGGACTAGTTGATATTACAATAAGGTAAGGATGCTGAATATGAGATACCATTTTTATTTTTGACTATAAAAAAATAACTATTACACTTGGAGCTTTACAAATTACAATTTTGAATAGGGAATTTAATATATTTAACAATATAATTGCTATTTAGTCCTAAGCATAATACATTTTTAGTTATATTAGATAAAATGAAAAAAATCCGAAATCACATCTTAGGTAAATGGTCTCCTATTATGAGTTACTAGGGGTACCCCAGATTCTGGACAGTCTTGACCCGTCCAGATTCGATCCCGGGTCCCCCAGAGCGGTAGGCTATCACCGTGACCTCTTGGCCATCCGGCCTTTTCTGGGGTATCCTTAGGAACACCGAATTGTTTTGATGCCTTTAAATAACCTATTTGATTGCTCCGTACTGCATCCATGGCTCGTATCATGGCACTGTGGTGCCAGGTTTTCCTTTTAATTGGGGCCATCTAAAATATATAAAAAAAGAACTTAAACTAATACGTATACTTTCATTTCATATATGAAATGAGATATCTCATATTAGGAACCTCATGTGTCTCATATTGGGAACACATTCAAATTTTACAAAACGGCTGCCTACTTTTTTTGCTGACAAAGAAAACAATAGTACTGCACTAATATCGTGAAATTGACCGTATAATTGATACAATGAATGTAAATTAAAAGAATTTAGCGTAATAATAACGTTGTTACATACCTCGTAAACATTTAATGTCAAAAAATTTGTTTTGTGCTTTTGTGAAAATCTGCACACCCATGATCTAACAGCACCTCTGGCCAGCGTGCACTGACACACGTTTGGAGCTATTGCCAGGACACTTCGAAAAACACTAGAGCCAAATAGTTGCCGATAATAGTTTGGCCAAAACCTTGGTATCTCATATTTGGCGCCTATCTCATAATAGGCATCTTTACCTTATATAATAGAATTCTCTTATATTTGTGGTAAGAGATCCACTGAAATGAGGTAAAAATACATTTATTTGGAATCTGGACACAGATAAAATATCAGCAAACTACAGATATTTCAGATTGGTACAGATGGTCAGAGCATCCTGACCTGAGCAGGGTACAGTTTATTTCTTGTCACAATTACTCAATAAATTGTATTTGATTTCCAGAATTAAGAAGTATTTTTCGTTGTTTGTTCTAATTTATTCTCTAGTGATTTTGTGAAATTTGTTGATGTTAATTATTTATAATTTTATTTCTTGCAGATTTCCTCATCCAGTAACTTTGGCAGCAATGTTAGAAATGTCAACAGCATATCTTCCTGTTAATTATAATTGGATTAGATATATTGAAGATTCTCAAACAACATATAATAATTTACAACATGAATTAAAACTTTCTTTAATTCATTTAGCTGATGACAATTGTGATTTATTAAATAATCAAAGGTCTTATACTTATTTATAATTTTATATAGCATACTTTTTTATTTTGATTCTTTTTACTCTGTGGGCACCAAGAGGCATTTTATTTTTGTAATTATTACAAAATTGAATTAATGTTCATAAATATTTAATTTTTTTACATTGTAATTTTTATAACTTATTGAAATTTTCTATTGTGTGTTTTCATAATAACCATTTTGTACATGTCAATTTATTATTTTGCAGATATAAAAAAGATCCATGGATGTGGGACTTGGATTGGTCTGTTCAAGAATTAAAATTTCGTAAAACAATATCAAAGAAAAAAAATCAAAAATCTTTAAAAAGTCAAAGTGATAATTCTATAAATGAGGTTTGTTTTATTTAAATTTATAAATTATAAGTATAAATAAGAATAAAACTATACTTAAACATTAAATTTAAGAAAATTATGAATTATCATCAATTTTTAAATAAATTATATCTAATTAATATAGTAATTTTTAAACAATATAATTTTAATTTAAGTGAGAGATTTGAAATTAGGATTTAAAAAATAAATAAGATATTTAAAGAAATGTTAAGGGCTCAAAACATGTTGGAATTTGATTTTTTTTTATTACTTAACTGACATTTCTTAATAATAATGTATATATAAAATGTTAAATTCAAAATTTTTAGAATAACATATTTTATGAATTCTGGTGTTTTAGCCTATCAAGTCATACTAGGTATTGCACATAATGACCAACTGTATGAACATAGTGCTTCTGTTATTCTAGGTAAAATTTGCATCTCTTTGATTTCTGCAAAGTTTCTTTTTGACTGCAATCTCTTGCAAGCATCCAGCAGTAGTTGACCATTATAGTTGCATTCCATTTTCCTTGGTACATCTTTTCCATTTCATTAATGTCTTAGGGAATTTCTCACTTTGTTCTTTACAAGATCATCATGATTTTCTGAAAAGTATTTTATATGTGAATATAAAAAGTGAAGTTTGACATTCCTGTTGCAGTCCAGTTTTTTAAAGTCATCAAGCAGTGTCTTAATAAATGCTTTTTAATTAGGCTCATTGTAGTTTCCTAGAAACATTTCAGTAACATTTCTAAAGCTTTTCCATATCTTCTTCTCATTTCTGTTTGTCAAATCTTCATATTCATTATCTTGCATAAGTTTACAGATCTGAGGGCTGACAAATGCCATCCTTAAGCTTTTCTTGGGATATACTGGGAAACTTAGAATGCAGATATTTGAAGCATTCTTCATCCTTGTTGAGAACTTTACAAATTGCTACATTAACTACAGTTTAATATGGAGAACTGAAAGCAACATTATTTGGCTTGATCAATAGTTTATGAATGATATTTTTTGAGCTATGAAGTAGTTCTTTTGTTTTTGGCCAAATCCTGACACTTCAGTGCTTGTCCTTTGCCCTATTACCTCATTCACAAAGCAAGCAAGACATTTTTATATACTTTTATATATTTTATACTTTAAAATTCTCACATATCAACCAACCATGGTTTGCATATTTTACGTTGTTCTGAAGACATTTCAAGTTTTCATAGATCTCGTTCAAGTGCAGAGTGAGCTACAGGTATGCTTTCCTTTTAATGAGTCAATAAAATGTCTCCATTTGCCTGCTTTTTATATTATACCATAAACTTCATGAGCTCATTAATGTTAAAACAAAATACCATTGAATCTTCTCCTCCACTAAACAATGATATAATATATTTTTTTCAGTATCAATACCAAGAAAACTACAGACTAGATGCTAACAGATGTTTCTTTTTTCTTTTTTTGAAGTCTTGACCTTAGTAGCTCAGCAAATTTTTTAGTTAGATTCAAGTCATGAGTAAGGTTGTTCAATTTATTTTGAGTGAAAAGATAGGTAGTGAATTAAGAATCGCTATCTGGAATGCACTTATCTTAATTACCATAGCTGTTTTCCAATTCACAGTTGGATTCACTATTTGATGAAATATTTTCCTATGGAAGTGGACATGGAATAGGAAATTCATATCTATTAGGAGTAGATCTGATAACATTCTAGGTTATGATAAGTAATGTTCTTACTCTTACCACTGTGTCCTTGAACATTGTATAAACAAAAGCAGCAGTCATCATGGTGGTTCTTTGGTTCCCTGAACACCATTTAAATGGAAAATGGCATTGGATTTTTTTTATATCATTCTTCTACATCCTTAGTTGTTCCATATATAACCAATACACTTTATGTGGAGCCCATGGTTTGTCCTGATCACCTAATCCAACACTAAAATAAGCACAAACATTTTTGACAAATTCTGTGATGTTTTGTATCTTCTTACTGATTACATAACTTCCACAAATGTAACAAAACATATCTGGACAGTTTAAACTTTTACAGGTATTCATTTTATAGAAACAAGGTGCAACAAAATCAAATAGAATCATGCTTGAACAAAGAAAACACTCAAATAAAGCAGTCTATCAAGTTAACAGATTTAGAAGTAATACAGTGTTACCAGACAATATTGCAGGCACAAATATTTGTAACCAGTTTGTAACTTACCTTTCATATATGATGCTACAGAATTAAAGAGAAAAACCATATGTGTTATAAAAAAAAAACTAATGGAATTTCTGAAATCAGCACAAAAAAGGCATTAAAAAATACTAATTTATACCAAAATATCAATTTTTGTCAGACTGGTGTAATTGGATAAATGAAACAAAATTTAAGTATCCTATTGGATGATCAATTGATTGAACAATCCATCATATCTTTCCACATGAAGAAGCTCTTCTTTCATTGAATAGTTGTAATTAATACTATTATTAATGTGTTGATACTTAATGCAGTTTAGGCAGTTCTGTTGCAAATATTCTGTTTCTTGTATTTTATAGTTACATTTACAATGAATTGCTAACTAAAATAAAATGAAAAAATTGCAAAAAATGACTGAAATAATGCTTTTTAAACTGTATTGGAGTTAAGTGACAGCTTCCAATCAGCTTCCAAGGTACAGTATATATCATAGAGTGGATTAGGTGACCGTGTTACTTTTGTTTTAGCTATTTTTTGCAAGGTATATGCTGCTGAGGGTAATACATAAAATATTATAGTATCTATAATATTGCTTTAAATAAATGCCAATCAAAGATAATTTATAAAACAGTTTTATGAAATAATTTCATGCATTTTAAAAATGTTCAAATAAATCAAAGGCATTATTATAGGACTAAAGTTTAGATATCTGTTTTTAATTTATACATTTTATATTTTGAAATTTAGTCTATATAGGGATAGAAACATATACTTTTTATGCATGTTAAGCAGGTTTTTTTATACTGTTGAATTAAATTACTTGACAGTATATAGCTTAACTTTTAAAATTGATATAATTTAACTTTTTAAAAAGGTAATTGTACATTATACTATCAGTGTATTATAATACTTTATATAATTAAAATACGTTTCTTCTGTTTAAGCAGGTAAGTGATGATGAATTGTTATTAGTTGAAAAAGTTCAAGATATTCTTCAAACTGCTAATTACTTACCAAAAATAAGACCATTTCTTCCTGGTTATCCTTTGTAAGTTCATAAAAAATTAAAATTCTTGAAATTAGAAATAATTAGTTAATTAAAATATGATAGCAGAAAATATTATTTTTTTCACAAGCTGATTTTAATTCCAGACTATACTTAACTACTATATTTTAATCACTTGCTTTTTTATTTCTAAATTAGTATTGAAATAAAGAATATTTAGTTTTAGAATTAGTTTAGAACATTTAGTTTTCCAATTTTAATGTATTTAAATAAAAAAAATTCTTTTCCATAATAAAAGCTAGATGACATTTAAATACAGTCAAACCTTTGGTTTCGAATGCTTCACTTTTTGAACAATTCAGTTCATGAACAAAATTTTGAACTCATGTTTGCCCTGGTTACTGAACAAGCAACTCTGTAAGAGTTGCGTGTTCAGTAACTGGGTTCAGTAGGGAGTAACTTGTTCAGTAACCAGGTTCAGTTGACCACAGATGGTCAACTCCCTATATTTCCTATGGTAAAGAAAGTCAATGGTCCAACCAATTAACAACAGAGCTACTGATTCAGAAGTTAGTCGTACCTAGATTTGTTGTCACTGATGATTTGTGTCATTAGACATCATGACACAAATCATCAGTGACGTTGCTATTTAAATTAGATTTCAATGTGCATGCAGGAAAGATACTGTTTCTGTTTTTTGGTATGCAATGCAGTTGAATCTAAATATAATTAATTAATAAAAACTACATTAATTGAAATTCACATAATATAAATGTCATTCAAGAATTTACATTTAAATATGCTTAAGTTAAATTAAATAACAAAAATTTATTAATATAAACTTACTACAACACCTGTGCATTGTACTGAGATAATATTTTATTAACAAACATTTTCAGCCTGTTCGCATAGTCCATCATCAGATTTTTAAATCTGTTTTTAGAAAATGTTTCACAAATAGAACATTCTATTTAAATTATAATGTTTGAAGTATTCTAAATACAAATTTAAAGTTAAACAAATTAAATAAATAAATTATGAAAAATATAAGGTTAATAAATAAAAGTAAACATAAGAAATATATAAGTTAACAAAATACAAATTTATAGGAGGACACACATTCAGGGTTTTTCCAGTCTTATTTCAATGATATATTTCAAAGCTGAAGGTAGTGCATTTGCATCTCTCGTATTTAGACACTGCTTTCCATCTTGCTTTTGTGTTTATTTATTTTTTCCATATGGAGAATGTATCTTTTTAATAACATTTGCTTTATCCCACTTAACAGAGCCTTCCACCTGTGATACACCAGTAATACAATTTTAGTGGCAATGGTGACATTGTCACTAAAATTGTATTACTGTAGCCTTTTTCTACATTGTACTTGTGTTCCTTGCACCATGAGGTTTCTTTTTGACTACAACATAATATTTTTGAATCCTTAACTGTTGATTTTCATAAGATATTTTGTATACTCCAGCCTGTTCTTCTTTCTTTAGTTTATTTTTATCATTCCTCAGTAAGCTGTAAATATCAAGAGCTCTTTTGTAAATTATCTTTGAGTTTTCGTAAGATGCAAGCTCATTTACAGTGCAGTTTGTTGTATGTGAATTTATTGATTCTATTGATGTACTTGGAGACTTATCTTTGTTTTCTTCATAACTCCTGATAAGTCCTTGTATAGTGGATGTTTTATATCCTAAAGTTGTTGTAATTTCTTTAATTCTATTAATTTCTTTTAAGTGGTCCTATATATTGGAACAGTACAAAAGACTCCAACATAATCTTTTGTATTGTTCTGTATTGTTGTTGTTGTTCCAAAACAAATATAGTATTGGAAACAATACAGAACAATACAAAAAGATTGCAACATTTCCAATGTTTTTGTAGCAGTAATTCTGTTGCAAAAACAAAATTTAGTGCATGTTCTTTGCTCAATTACACACAACATTTTAAAACAATTGTTGGCACAAAAATTTTTTACATGCAAAACATGCATTTTTTTTTGCAAACAAAAACAGACAATGACACGTAGATTGCTGCTAGACGTCAATGAAAGTCATATCGAACGATGAAAAAAGTGACAACAATTTTCTCTTGCATGCACACAATTTAAATGAACTGTGCAGGTGTGTTTCTGGCTATGATACCTGAGCTTCCAGTCCAATCTCCTCTTCCAGACATATTTAAATGATATAACCATCCTTGGTTACATACAGTGCCAACCAGCTGAGTGCCATGAGTAGGAGTTTATAGGACAAAGTTGTTTGGCTTTACAAATATGTGATGATCTGAGGCCCCCCTTTTCCCTTTTTCTCAAGAGCAGTGTTGCTCTTCTTAAAAACCCCCTTATTTGGTATAGGAGGGAGGAGGGACCTTCTATGGTCAACGACCAAGACAATCTCCTTGAAATAATTGTTAACATATATATGTCAAAAAGAGAAAAAACCATCATTTGTTTAATGGTAACCCAATAGACAATAGAGTTAACAAGATGGAATAACCAACATTTCTCATTCCCTCTCTAGCTGCATGTGACATGTGGCTGCAATAAGAGTATAAGAAAAAGGAAAGGGAAAACTTAAAACAAGAGGGTAATAAATCTCCTTGTTCATCGTTGAGCCTGATATTGTTTATTTCAAACAATATTGTTGACCAGTTTGTTGAGATTGTTGACCAATTTGAAATTACTGTCAACTAAATGTTAATTCATGGGTGAGAGCTGTCAAATCTATAAAAATTTATATCATAAAATGACATCTTCAAAAACACCAAGATCAATAAATACCATATTAGCTAGATCCAGCCAGGATCACGAAGAACAGGTGTGTGTACAAATCGTTAACAGTATGATAGTTCTCACCCACACGATTTGAGTATAAAGAGAGCACACAACCCTGTTATCAGGGAGAGTGATGTCAAAGACATCAGACAACGACTGACCACATCCATTCTCTGTCACTTCATCATTAATTGACTGCCGACAACGAGCGATTAGCAAGGTAATTCTTAACTTATAAGGAAATCTCTCTCTCTTTTTCCTCTCAGTTGTCCAGGACTAGTTAAAATTCGTTAGAGCCCTTCTGTTGTCGCAAGCGTGTAGAATGTAACTCCATTAACAGTCTTACCAGAATTGCCGTTAATATTATTGTTATTGTCATTATTAATTATTATATATGTTCGTTTAATTAATATTTTTATTAAATCTGTTTAATATCCTGGATACGAGTGTGTTTACTCGCACATAGCCAACACCTTATTGACTTAACCGCAACCTCCCACTCAATTTTTTTTATTTTTATTTTTTTGTTGTGCCCTCCTAAATCGTCATCCACTGACTCCGTGAGCAGGACTCACCTTCCTGTTGTCGGAGAATCGGGGGTTTAAGCGGCAAAGCTTAAACCCCGATTCTCACAAATATATCGGGTTTTGTGATGTACAGTACATACATACATAACAAACATCACGAAACCCAATACATTTGTAAAGCCAAACAACCTTGTCCTATAAACTCTTACTCATGGCACTCAGGCAGTTGACACTGTATGTAACCAAGGATGGTTATATTATTTAAATATGTCTGGAAGAGGAGATTGGACTGGAAGCTTGGGTAGTTTAAATGAACCATTTCAATACTATTTGATCACAGTAGAATATTATATAGAAAACACCATATACTGTGCCTGGGATCTATTGAAAACTTTCATTTAAGACAGTGCAACTTAGCAAGGTTTTACTGTATGTCTCAAAACATTAGTTAAAACACATTTATAAAATTTGCTTGTTGTAATCAGTGTTTAATTATAATTATCAGTATCTTTACATAGTCCCAAATGGTAATGGAAGTTTTTCTTTATATAATGCCAATGAATTCCTATTTATATCAACATTAATTTATACAAAACATCAGTTGCTTAATTATTTTTCAGACTGGCTATATATGATACCATGAAAGCAGTTTTGAAAGCATGACAAACATCAGAAGTATTTTGAAAAATTTTATCAGTAGTGAATAATAATTCACTTTTAAAAATAAGAAATATACAATGTATATCCAATGTATATATAAAAATAAGAAATACAAGCAATGTATACATTTTTGACTAATCAGATAAAGTTTCCATTCAGGTGGTGTTTATTTTTTTGAATAAAACATTTTTGTTCATTTTTAATAAACATTCTTTTTAAATCGTTTTACTGACACATTTTCAAAATTTAGTTTAAAAACTTGCTTACATTTTTTTTGGTTAACTGATGTAATTATCAAGAATAGATATATTTATAAATTGAAACCTAATCAAATATGCTTTTCATAAGATATAAATACATTCTAAAGATACTAGCCAAAAATATTAAATAATAAATTTGTTCTTCTTTATACAGTAATACCCCAAACTTACGCGATAGGTGGGACCGAGCGATAACCGCGTAAGTCGAATTCGCGTAAGTCGGGGTATAATTTCCCAATTTATGTAAAATCCAAGTCGGATGTATGTAAGCTAATAAATGTTCTCATTAATCTTATCTCGTCTTTTGATTCGTTCGCGGTTACAAGAAATCATCACACAGAGTCTCTCACGTCTCCGTAGATATAACAAACACAGAAATAAATAACACAAAATAAATTGTAGCTATGTGTCGATTCCGCGTGACACGTCTGAACATGTAAGCCGAACAATAGTGTGGGGGGAGTGAGTAATCGAGAGTTGCGTGGCACTCAAACAAAAGACGAATCGACGAGATTTGAAAATCACGTAACTCCGGGTTCGCGTAAGTCGAGGTATTACTGTACAGATAATTTAAATAATCATAGTAATTATAATTTTTAGGAATAAAAATTACAGTATTTTGTAATATTTCATTAATTTTGTATTTTGTAGAAAACAATAATAACTTTTTGATAAATAACCTGAATACAGTGGAACCAGGATAACTTGAAGTAATTTTCTTTCCCCAGTCATCCAGCATAGGGATTTACATGTTAAAAGAGCAGTTATTTTATTGTAACATTGTCACAATGCTGGGCAGCAATTTTTAATCATATTTTAAATTTATTTACTTTGAAATATTTGTTTACCTCAAATTAGTAGGGTCCTGCCCCTGTATGTCATATTTTTCCTTTACCAATAGAATCATGCCAGTCATCTATGTAACTTCTTTCAGGGGAAAATTTTTTAATTGAAATAACATTACTTCTGGTGCAAACCAGAAGTAATGTTATTAACGACAGTGGATAGATATATAATTTTTTTCAAATTGTAGCTCAATCAAACTAGTCAACTTGTATTTGTCAAACTGTTTAACTTAAAGGAGGTTTTGATACAGTATTTTCATAAACTCTCCAGAATTTTAATTTTACTTTCCCATTAAATAAAATAAATAATGTTCATCTGTCAAACAAACGAATCAGAAACTTTCTATAAAGTGCAGGAACCACATATTACTAAAAATAAACATTGTGTCATTTGACAATGGGTGGGAATGGTGACTTACAGACAACATGAATGACCTAGATCAGGGATGGCGAACCTTTTTGTGTTCGCGTGCCATATTGTAAGTATACTTAGCTTTAAAGATGTTTATGCGTGCCAAAGTTTCAGACTTAGAATAACAATATTTAAAGAAATTAAACGAATACGCTTTAATTAGAATAAATGCAAAAAAGCTGGTTGAAAAAAGGATGATCAGGTGATAAACCGAAAAGATGATTGAAAAAGACAGAAATCATATGATACGTTACGTGCCAGATGATTTTCCTTATGTGCCACTTTGGGCACGCGTGCCATAGGTTCGCCACCCCTTACCTAGATATTGTAACTACCATTCAAGCATGCTTTTGTTTTTTAACTTGGTTTTTAATTGCTGATAGATTTCTCCAACTAGATGACATAATAAATAAATGGATTTTTGATAAATTAGTTTAAGAAAAATTATTATAGTTCAATTCTATATAAAAATTTTAACCTTTGCAGCAAAATTTTTAAAATATAACAATTGTAGAGTGATTTTTTGTGATAAAAAAATTAAAAGAAGATTGAAATATTGCATTAAAAAAAATCCTTATTAAACACTTAAGAGTGAATGGATACAACTATTTGGGAAAGCATTTCTCAATAGCTTATTTACCCATTTGGTTAAGCATTTTTGAGTTTCTAGACAACATTGGGAGGTTTACATTGACACAACTGTTCTACATAATAAGATACAGAGAAATATCGTGTGGATAGTTTATTATGGGTCAACAATTAACTGGTGCACAAAATCTTGATTTTTAGCCAAACCTCATAACTCAAAACTTTTAAACTCAAAGTTCAAATGTTTTCCCTGATGAATTAGTTAAGGTTTCACTGTATTAGTGTGAAAAATACACAGTATTATTATACAATGTGTCTCAGGGAAGCTGTGTTAGGTTTACCCCTAGTACAGGCATGGCCAACATATGGCTCACGGGCCAGATCCAGCCTGTCTAATGAATTTATGTGGCCTGCGATTAATCTTTCAACATTACCTACTCAAGTCCGAATAGCTCAATGAAAAATTCTGGCGCTTAAAAAAAAAAAAAANATTGTCCTGACATTTTAGATTTAAATTTAAATAAAATCTAAAATTCTGACGTATCGCCATTGATTTCCAACTTGTTACTTTATTTTTGTATTTATGTATTGCATTATTAGTATCGTATTTAAAATATAAGCGATATAAAGTTATAAATATCTGTTTATTTATGATTAATAATTTGACAGTTTCAATTGTTATTGTCTAAATTAACAGACGAATACTTCGATTCGTGTTGCCAAGATGTCGAAAAGCAGTGGAATACAGAGAAGCAACTAAAGTAAGACAATTAATCATCGGTTATTATTAAATTATAAAGTTGTCATTTACGAACAATCGCTTCCGGGATGTACAATCGTAAAAACACGGTAAAATCAATGGCGAAAGTTTACGAGTTTGGTTTGATGAAACTCGTGGAACTGGCCATTTTCCGAGAAAGGCGGTGTCCGTGGTCAACTTTCTATACAAAACTGGCCCCTGTTTAGGTGTTAGATATGTGAATAAATACTTGAAAATGCCATTAACCCACACGTAGGACCTCCGCGGGAACCTCAACTAGTGTTCAGTGGTCTTAATCACTTGACCCGTGTTGGTGTTTAAAACATAAAGTTCAAAAATACGTTTCGTTATAATTATTATACAGTATAAATTTAATCAATATTTGTTATATGTATCAGTTACGGAAGACGAACAATCGAAAGAATTTCAAAACAGAAATTCGTTGTAGCGAGTTTCGTGGAACTTGTCCCACCCTGTACTTAATCGCCGGTCAGGTGTCAGAGGGGTGACATAACTTACGACCTTTACGTAAACACTTGCTCCGCTGCCCTCAAACGGATTAGATGTAGAAATAAACTCCCTCTTTTTGTTAACGTTAATTTTGCTTGTGTGAATCATTTATAGTCTCCCAACATTCGTCAACTGTCGAAACTTTATTTATTCAACATTTTTTTAAATTCTGTAGGTAATAAAAGACTTTTTTATGAGTTTGGCTCGATCATAATTGATGCAGTCGGTCGGGACGAGGAACCGGACGCGACATATTCGGAACAGACCACGCATGAGCATATATATAATTATAATAAAGTTACAATAAATTAAGTTAATATATAATTATATGTACAGTACTTAATTTATATATAATTTATATATAATACTGTACAGACGATAGCAAACTCAATTTAGCCGCTCCGTAGCGTGGCGCAGGGTCGGAGGAAAGTAGTTCGGCTGCTCATCCACTATTGGTCCAGACTCTATCAATCTTGTCGTGAAACGAGTCAGCGAAGACGTTTTAGGAGGTGCTTTATACGAATGTTGCTACAATTTTTTCGCTACGTTATAGGGATTGTCGTTATAGGAACGCACGTTATAGGGGGGTCGACTGTACTTTTTTCAAGAATTATTTTAACTCAAAATCTGACTTGATTTTGAATATGAATCATTGTCACACAAAATGAATTTTATTAGAAAACTTATGGTAAACACAATTCTCAATATTTCTGTATAGTATTTTTAAAATAAGAACATTTTCAGTGAAAACATGGTTATTTTCACTTTTAATAGAATCTAATAGATAAGAATCTTTGGGTATAACTTCTGACTGCTTTAATCAATTTAAAATCTGTTTGAATTTATTATTAAAAATGCATTAAAACAATTGCGACAAGATATTGGGCTACCACTTGAAATTTTAATATTGCAGTTATTTTGACTATTATAGTTCAGAGATCAACTAATTAAAATAGTGTACAAAAATAGTTTTTGCATCAATTAATATATTCAATGTATAAAATTTTGTATTTATTAGGAGATTAAAGCTTGACACAGACTTTCTGCGATACGCTGTATATATCCTATATAAATTTGGGATTAGTGTTATATTAATTTATTCAAGTTCTTTTAGGTGGTACAGAGAATTATGTGAAAAACCTAAAAAAAATGGAAAACATGATGAATGGATATTTGGTCCTGTTCTGATTAGCACTCAAGTAAGTGTTTATTATAAAATTAAGTTCTTTATTTATTAATGATCAAAAATTATTATCTATTTTATATTCTCTATAGATTCTTAAAAATGTAAATAAAAATATTTTTAATAGATTTATTGATTAAATTTAAAATCTTGTTACATGAAAACTCTGTAAATGATTTAGATAACAGAATGTTATGATTTATTAAATGAATATTTAGTTTTAAAATGATTGTATAAATGTTAAATCTCAGCAAGTCTTTTAATTATTACTTGGAATCAATACTAGATCTAACATTGCATTCTGAGAAATTTTTATATGAGCAACTGATAACTGGTTTTTTGTGGCATATCCTCAATTTCTGTAATATCATACCATTCATACTCTTTTAGCTTTTTTGTTTTAACTTTTTAACTACACCAGATAAATGTTGCATAGTTACATTTATTTAATATAGTAAAACAACTTTTACATATGCAAAAATTTTATTTTTATGTGTAATTCATATTAATCTAAAGTATAATCATATGTGATCTGAACTAAAGATGGGAATATTTGACTGCAAGAATTGAAAAGGGTTCAATTGCAAAAAGTTCTCTTTGTTTCCAGGGACTTAAGCTAGGTATTTGAATATTTCTCAGAGTATGACCCTTATGAACTCATACAACAGCAAACAGCTAATTTGAGTAGTAAGAACTAGAGTCTTGCTTTGTCATCAGATTTTCTAAATGCATAGCTATAATACACAGATTATATTATTTCATGTTCTGGCTTCTCAAGAAGTTATAATACTCTAATTAATCATTAATTTTAATCTTTGTAATTTTAATCTTTGTAATTAACATCATATTACAGTAGAGCATTGATTATCCGAAACAATTCAGGACTATTTGGAGACTGGGGTTGTTCAGATAACTGATCATGTATGAAAAAATATATTAACCTATCCCATGTTGAAATTTTTCTTCGTTGCATGTCACTTTGCATTGAATTTTCATCAATGTTAAGCCTAATGAAAATTTTTTAAAAATAATAATTGTGGCTATTGTATTGTTAAAAATTATTTCTTTATTTTGCAGAAACAAAATAAATATATTGAAAAATATAAAAATAAAAAAAAAAATTATATTTCAGTCTAGTAATCTAGTATCAGTGTGAGACCCGAAAGGCCCCTGGGTCTAAATTAATATTTTATTATTTACGTTAAAATAATGTCATCAAATATTACTTTAATTTTTGTGAGAAAAATACTGTTTTAACGTGGGAAAAACCCAGATAACAGATGTTACTTCCTTTCACAGAAGAGAACATCCTCTGACTTTCCCTTATCTGGTTAAAATCCAGCTCAGATGGGAAATGGTTACCCCTCATTCATCCCCCCTTTCATCCGTTCTCACGAAAGAGTTACTGGCCGATGATTGGTCGGCATTCAG